>NW_026601194.1:0-69509 GCF_029448725.1 Salvelinus fontinalis
AGGTGATGTGTACCAAGTCATTGTGAAGCCACAAGGCAGGTGATGTGTACCAAGTCATTGTGAAGCCACAAGGCAGGTGATGTGTACCAAGTCATTGTGAAGCCACAAGGCAGGTGATGTGTACCAAGTCATTGTGAAGCCACAAGGCAGGTGATGTGTACCAAGTCATTGTGAAGCCACAAGGCAGGTGATGTGAACCAAGTCATTGTGAAGCCACAAGGCAGGTGATGTGTACCAAGTCATTGTGAAGCCACAAGGCAGGTGATGTGAACCAAGTCATTGTGAAGCCACAAGGCAGGTGATGTGAACCAAGTCATTGTGAAGCCACAAGGCAGGTGATGTGAACCAAGTCATTGTGAAGCCACAAGGCAGGTGATGTGAACCAAGTCATTGTGAAGCCACAAGGCAGGTGATGTGAACCAAGTCATTGTGAAGCCACAAGGCAGGTGATGTGAACCAAGTCATTGTGAAGCCACAAGGCAGGTGATGTGTACCAAGTCATTGTGAAGCCACAAGGCAGGTGATGTGAACCAAGTCATTGTGAAGCCACAAGGCAGGTGATGTGAACCAAGTCATTGTGAAGCCACAAGGCAGGTGATGTGAACCAAGTCATTGTGAAGCCACAAGGCAGGTGATGTGAACCAAGTCATTGTGAAGCCACAAGGCAGGTGATGTGAACCAAGTCATTGTGAAGCCACAAGGCAGGTGATGTGAACCAAGTCATTGTGAAGCCACAAGGCAGGTGATGTGAACCAAGTCATTGTGAAGCCACAAGGCAGGTGATGTGAACCAAGTCATTGTGAAGCCACAAGGCAGGTGATGTGAACCAAGTCATTGTGAAGCCACAAGGCAGGTGATGTACCAAGTCATTGTGAAGCCACAAGGCAGGTGATGTGAACCAAGTCATTGTGAAGCCACAAGGCAGGTGATGTGAACCAAGTCATTGTGAAGCCACAAGGCAGGTGATGTGAACCAAGTCATTGTGAAGCCACAAGGCAGGTGATGTGAACCAAGTCATTGTGAAGCCACAAGGCAGGTGATGTGTACCAAGTCATTGTGAAGCCACAAGGCAGGTGATGTGAACCAAGTCATTGTGAAGCCACAAGGCAGGTGATGTGAACCAAGTCATTGTGAAGCCACAAGGCAGGTGATGTGTACCAAGTCATTGTGAAGCCACAAGGCAGGTGATGTGAACCAAGTCATTGTGAAGCCACAAGGCAGGTGATGTGAACCAAGTCATTGTGAAGCCACAAGGCAGGTGATGTGTACCAAGTCATTGTGAAGCCACAAGGCAGGTGATGTGTACCAAGGCATTGTGAAGCCACAAGGCAGGTGATGTGAACCAAGTCATTGTGAAGCCACAAGGCAGGTGATGTGTACCAAGTCATTGTGAAGCCACAAGGCAGGTGATGTGAACCAAGTCATTGTGAAGCCACAAGGCAGGTGATGTGTACCAAGTCATTGTGAAGCCACAAGGCAGGTGATGTGTACCAAGTCATTGTGAAGCCACAAGGCAGGTGATGTGAACCAAGTCATTGTGAAGCCACAAGGCAGGTGATGTGAACCAAGTCATTGTGAAGCCACAAGGCAGGTGATGTGAACCAAGTCATTGTGAAGCCACAAGGCAGGTGATGTGAACCAAGGCATTGTGAAGCCACAAGGCAGGTGATGTGAACCAAGGCATTGTGAAGCCACAAGGCAGGTGATGTGAACCAAGTCATTGTGAAGCCACAAGGCAGGTGATGTGTACCAAGTCATTGTGAAGCCACAAGGCAGGTGATGTGAACCAAGTCATTGTGAAGCCACAAGGCAGGTGATGTGTACCAAGTCATTGTGAAGCCACAAGGCAGGTGATGTGAACCAAGTCATTGTGAAGCCACAAGGCAGGTGATGTGAACCAAGTCATTGTGAAGCCACAAGGCAGGTGATGTGTACCAAGTCATTGTGAAGCCACAAGGCAGGTGATGTGAACCAAGTCATTGTGAAGCCACAAGGCAGGTGATGTGAACCAAGTCATTGTGAAGCCACAAGGCAGGTGATGTGTACCAAGTCATTGTGAAGCCACAAGGCAGGTGATGTGAACCAAGTCATTGTGAAGCCACAAGGCAGGTGATGTGTACCAAGTCATTGTGAAGCCACAAGGCAGGTGATGTGAACCAAGTCATTGTGAAGCCACAAGGCAGGTGATGTGTACCAAGTCATTGTGAAGCCACAAGGCAGGTGATGTGTACCAAGGCATTGTGAAGCCACAAGGCAGGTGATGTGTACCAAGTCATTGTGAAGCCACAAGGCAGGTGATGTGTACCAAGTCATTGTGAAGCCACAAGGCAGGTGATGTGTACCAAGTCATTGTGAAGCCACAAGGCAGGTGATGTGTACCAAGTCATTGTGAAGCCACAAGGCAGGTGATGTGTACCAAGTCATTGTGAAGCCACAAGGCAGGTGATGTGTACCAAGTCATTGTGAAGCCACAAGGCAGGTGATGTGTACCAAGTCATTGTGAAGCCACAAGGCAGGTGATGTGTACCAAGTCATTGTGAAGCCACAAGGCAGGTGATGTGAACCAAGTCATTGTGAAGCCACAAGGCAGGTGATGTGAACCAAGTCATTGTGAAGCCACAAGGCAGGTGATGTGAACCAAGTCATTGTGAAGCCACAAGGCAGGTGATGTGTACCAAGTCATTGTGAAGCCACAAGGCAGGTGATGTGAACCAAGTCATTGTGAAGCCACAAGGCAGGTGATGTGTACCAAGTCATTGTGAAGCCACAAGGCAGGTGATGTGAACCAAGTCATTGTGAAGCCACAAGGCAGGTGATGTGTACCAAGTCATTGTGAAGCCACAAGGCAGGTGATGTGAACCAAGTCATTGTGAAGCCACAAGGCAGGTGATGTGTACCAAGTCATTGTGAAGCCACAAGGCAGGTGATGTGTACCAAGTCATTGTGAAGCCACAAGGCAGGTGATGTGAACCAAGGCATTGTGAAGCCACAAGGCAGGTGATGTGAACCAAGTCATTGTGAAGCCACAAGGCAGGTGATGTGTACCAAGTCATTGTGAAGCCACAAGGCAGGTGATGTGAACCAAGGCATTGTGAAGCCACAAGGCAGGTGATGTGAACCAAGTCATTGTGAAGCCACAAGGCAGGTGATGTGAACCAAGTCATTGTGAAGCCACAAGGCAGGTGATGTGTACCAAGTCATTGTGAAGCCACAAGGCAGGTGATGTGAACCAAGTCATTGTGAAGCCACAAGGCAGGTGATGTGTACCAAGTCATTGTGAAGCCACAAGGCAGGTGATGTGTACCAAGTCATTGTGAAGCCACAAGGCAGGTGATGTGTACCAAGTCATTGTGAAGCCACAAGGCAGGTGATGTGAACCAAGGCATTGTGAAGCCACAAGGCAGGTGATGTGAACCAAGTCATTGTGAAGCCACAAGGCAGGTGATGTGAACCAAGTCATTGTGAAGCCACAAGGCAGGTGATGTGAACCAAGTCATTGTGAAGCCACAAGGCAGGTGATGTGTACCAAGTCATTGTGAAGCCACAAGGCAGGTGATGTGTACCAAGTCATTGTGAAGCCACAAGGCAGGTGATGTGTACCAAGTCATTGTGAAGCCACAAGGCAGGTGATGTGAACCAAGGCATTGTGAAGCCACAAGGCAGGTGATGTGAACCAAGGCATTGTGAAGCCACAAGGCAGGTGATGTGTACCAAGTCATTGTGAAGCCACAAGGCAGGTGATGTGTACCAAGTCATTGTGAAGCCACAAGGCAGGTGATGTGTACCAAGTCATTGTGAAGCCACAAGGCAGGTGATGTGAACCAAGGCATTGTGAAGCCACAAGGCAGGTGATGTGAACCAAGTCATTGTGAAGCCACAAGGCAGGTGATGTGAACCAAGGCATTGTGAAGCCACAAGGCAGGTGATGTGTACCAAGTCATTGTGAAGCCACAAGGCAGGTGATGTGAACCAAGTCATTGTGAAGCCACAAGGCAGGTGATGTGAACCAAGTCATTGTGAAGCCACAAGGCAGGTGATGTGAACCAAGTCATTGTGAAGCCACAAGGCAGGTGATGTGTACCAAGTCATTGTGAAGCCACAAGGCAGGTGATGTGTACCAAGTCATTGTGAAGCCACAAGGCAGGTGATGTGTACCAAGTCATTGTGAAGCCACAAGGCAGGTGATGTGAACCAAGGCATTGTGAAGCCACAAGGCAGGTGATGTGAACCAAGGCATTGTGAAGCCACAAGGCAGGTGATGTGTACCAAGTCATTGTGAAGCCACAAGGCAGGTGATGTGTACCAAGGCATTGTGAAGCCACAAGGCAGGTGATGTGAACCAAGTCATTGTGAAGCCACAAGGCAGGTGATGTGTACCAAGTCATTGTGAAGCCACAAGGCAGGTGATGTGTACCAAGTCATTGTGAAGCCACAAGGCAGGTGATGTGAACCAAGGCATTGTGAAGCCACAAGGCAGGTGCTGTGTACCAAGTCATTGTGAAGCCACAAGGCAGGTGCTGTGTACCAAGTCATTGTGAAGCCACAAGGCAGGTGATGTGTACCAAGTCATTGTGAAGCCACAAGGCAGGTGATGTGAACCAAGTCATTGTGAAGCCACAAGGCAGGTGATGTGAACCAAGTCATTGTGAAGCCACAAGGCAGGTGATGTGAACCAAGTCATTGTGAAGCCACAAGGCAGGTGATGTGAACCAAGTCATTGTGAAGCCACAAGGCAGGTGATGTGAACCAAGTCATTGTGAAGCCACAAGGCAGGTGATGTGAACCAAGTCATTGTGAAGCCACAAGGCAGGTGATGTGAACCAAGTCATTGTGAAGCCACAAGGCAGGTGATGTGAACCAAGTCATTGTGAAGCCACAAGGCAGGTGATGTGAACCAAGTCATTGTGAAGCCACAAGGCAGGTGATGTGAACCAAGTCATTGTGAAGCCACAAGGCAGGTGATGTGAACCAAGTCATTGTGAAGCCACAAGGCAGGTGATGTGAACCAAGTCATTGTGAAGCCACAAGGCAGGTGATGTGAACCAAGTCATTGTGAAGCCACAAGGCAGGTGATGTGAACCAAGTCATTGTGAAGCCACAAGGCAGGTGATGTGAACCAAGTCATTGTGAAGCCACAAGGCAGGTGATGTGAACCAAGTCATTGTGAAGCCACAAGGCAGGTGATGTGAACCAAGGCATTGTGAAGCCACAAGGCAGGTGATGTGAACCAAGTCATTGTGAAGCCACAAGGCAGGTGATGTGAACCAAGTCATTGTGAAGCCACAAGGCAGGTGATGTGAACCAAGTCATTGTGAAGCCACAAGGCAGGTGATGTGTACCAAGTCATTGTGAAGCCACAAGGCAGGTGATGTGTACCAAGTCATTGTGAAGCCACAAGGCAGGTGATGTGAACCAAGTCATTGTGAAGCCACAAGGCAGGTGATGTGAACCAAGTCATTGTGAAGCCACAAGGCAGGTGATGTGTACCAAGTCATTGTGAAGCCACAAGGCAGGTGATGTGAACCAAGTCATTGTGAAGCCACAAGGCAGGTGATGTGAACCAAGTCATTGTGAAGCCACAAGGCAGGTGATGTGAACCAAGTCATTGTGAAGCCACAAGGCAGGTGATGTGAACCAAGTCATTGTGAAGCCACAAGGCAGGTGATGTGTACCAAGTCATTGTGAAGCCACAAGGCAGGTGATGTGAACCAAGTCATTGTGAAGCCACAAGGCAGGTGATGTGAACCAAGGCATTGTGAAGCCACAAGGCAGGTGATGTGTACCAAGGCATTGTGAAGCCACAAGGCAGGTGATGTGTACCAAGGCATTGTGAAGCCACAAGGCAGGTGATGTGTACCAAGTCATTGTGAAGCCACAAGGCAGGTGATGTGTACCAATTCATTGTGAAGCCACAAGGCAGGTGATGTGTACCAAGTCATTGTGAAGCCACAAGGCAGGTGATGTGAACCAAGTCATTGTGAAGCCACAAGGCAGGTGATGTGAACCAAGTCATTGTGAAGCCACAAGGCAGGTGATGTGTACCAAGTCATTGTGAAGCCACAAGGCAGGTGATGTGTACCAAGGCATTGTGAAGCCACAAGGCAGGTGATGTGAACCAAGTCATTGTGAAGCCACAAGGCAGGTGATGTGTACCAAGTCATTGTGAAGCCACAAGGCAGGTGATGTGTACCAAGGCATTGTGAAGCCACAAGGCAGGTGATGTGAACCAAGTCATTGTGAAGCCACAAGGCAGGTGATGTGTACCAAGTCATTGTGAAGCCACAAGGCAGGTGATGTGTACCAAGTCATTGTGAAGCCACAAGGCAGGTGATGTGTACCAAGGCATTGTGAAGCCACAAGGCAGGTGATGTGAACCAAGTCATTGTGAAGCCACAAGGCAGGTGATGTGAACCAAGGCATTGTGAAGCCACAAGGCAGGTGATGTGAACCAAGTCATTGTGAAGCCACAAGGCAGGTGATGTGAACCAAGTCATTGTGAAGCCACAAGGCAGGTGATGTGTACCAAGTCATTGTGAAGCCACAAGGCAGGTGATGTGTACCAAGTCATTGTGAAGCCACAAGGCAGGTGATGTGTACCAAGTCATTGTGAAGCCACAAGGCAGGTGATGTGTACCAAGTCATTGTGAAGCCACAAGGCAGGTGATGTGAACCAAGTCATTGTGAAGCCACAAGGCAGGTGATGTGTACCAAGTCATTGTGAAGCCACAAGGCAGGTGATGTGTACCACGGCATTGTGAAGCCACAAGGCAGGTGATGTGAACCAAGTCATTGTGAAGCCACAAGGCAGGTGATGTGTACCAAGTCATTGTGAAGCCACAAGGCAGGTGATGTGTACCAAGTCATTGTGAAGCCACAAGGCAGGTGATGTGTACCAAGGCATTGTGAAGCCACAAGGCAGGTGATGTGAACCAAGTCATTGTGAAGCCACAAGGCAGGTGATGTGAACCAAGGCATTGTGAAGCCACAAGGCAGGTGATGTGAACCAAGTCATTGTGAAGCCACAAGGCAGGTGATGTGAACCAAGGCATTGTGAAGCCACAAGGCAGGTGATGTGAACCAAGTCATTGTGAAGCCACAAGGCAGGTGATGTGAACCAAGGCATTGTGAAGCCACAAGGCAGGTGATGTGAACCAAGTCATTGTGAAGCCACAAGGCAGGTGATGTGAACCAAGTCATTGTGAAGCCACAAGGCAGGTGATGTGAACCAAGTCATTGTGAAGCCACAAGGCAGGTGATGTGAACCAAGTCATTGTGAAGCCACAAGGCAGGTGATGTGTACCAAGTCATTGTGAAGCCACAAGGCAGGTGATGTGTACCAAGGCATTGTGAAGCCACAAGGCAGGTGATGTGAACCAAGTCATTGTGAAGCCACAAGGCAGGTGATGTGTACCAAGTCATTGTGAAGCCACAAGGCAGGTGATGTGTACCAAGGCATTGTGAAGCCACAAGGCAGGTGATGTGAACCAAGTCATTGTGAAGCCACAAGGCAGGTGATGTGTACCAAGTCATTGTGAAGCCACAAGGCAGGTGATGTGTACCAAGTCATTGTGAAGCCACAAGGCAGGTGATGTGTACCAAGGCATTGTGAAGCCACAAGGCAGGTGATGTGAACCAAGTCATTGTGAAGCCACAAGGCAGGTGATGTGAACCAAGGCATTGTGAAGCCACAAGGCAGGTGATGTGAACCAAGTCATTGTGAAGCCACAAGGCAGGTGATGTGAACCAAGTCATTGTGAAGCCACAAGGCAGGTGATGTGTACCAAGTCATTGTGAAGCCACAAGGCAGGTGATGTGAACCAAGTCATTGTGAAGCCACAAGGCAGGTGATGTGAACCAAGTCATTGTGAAGCCACAAGGCAGGTGATGTGAACCAAGTCATTGTGAAGCCACAAGGCAGGTGATGTGAACCAAGTCATTGTGAAGCCACAAGGCAGGTGATGTGAACCAAGTCATTGTGAAGCCACAAGGCAGGTGATGTGAACCAAGTCATTGTGAAGCCACAAGGCAGGTGATGTGAACCAAGTCATTGTGAAGCCACAAGGCAGGTGATGTGAACCAAGTCATTGTGAAGCCACAAGGCAGGTGATGTGAACCAAGTCATTGTGAAGCCACAAGGCAGGTGATGTGAACCAAGTCATTGTGAAGCCACAAGGCAGGTGATGTGAACCAAGGCATTGTGAAGCCACAAGGCAGGTGATGTGAACCAAGTCATTGTGAAGCCACAAGGCAGGTGATGTGAACCAAGTCATTGTGAAGCCACAAGGCAGGTGATGTGAACCAAGTCATTGTGAAGCCACAAGGCAGGTGATGTGAACCAAGTCATTGTGAAGCCACAAGGCAGGTGATGTGAACCAAGTCATTGTGAAGCCACAAGGCAGGTGATGTGTACCAAGTCATTGTGAAGCCACAAGGCAGGTGATGTGAACCAAGTCATTGTGAAGCCACAAGGCAGGTGATGTGTACCAAGTCATTGTGAAGCCACAAGGCAGGTGATGTGAACCAAGTCATTGTGAAGCGACAAGGCAGGTGATGTGTACCAAGTCATTGTGAAGCCACAAGGCAGGTGATGTGAACCAAGTCATTGTGAAGCCACAAGGCAGGTGATGTGAACCAAGTCATTGTGAAGCCACAAGGCAGGTGATGTGAACCAAGTCATTGTGAAGCCACAAGGCAGGTGATGTGAACCAAGTCATTGTGAAGCCACAAGGCAGGTGATGTGAACCAAGTCATTGTGAAGCCACAAGGCAGGTAATGTGAACCAAGTCATTGTGAAGCCACAAGGCAGGTGATGTGAACCAAGTCATTGTGAAGCCACAAGGCAGGTGATGTGAACCAAGTCATTGTGAAGCCACAAGGCAGGTGATGTGAACCAAGGCATTGTGAAGCCACAAGGCAGGTGATGTGAACCAAGGCATTGTGAAGCCACAAGGCAGGTGATGTGAACCAAGTCATTGTGAAGCCACAAGGCAGGTGATGTGAACCAAGTCATTGTGAAGCCACAAGGCAGGTGATGTGAACCAAGGCATTGTGAAGCCACAAGGCAGGTGATGTGAACCAAGGCATTGTGAAGCCACAAGGCAGGTGATGTGTACCAAGGCATTGTGAAGCCACAAGGCAGGTGATGTGTACCAAGGCATTGTGAAGCCACAGGGCAGGTGATGTGTACCAAGGCATTGTGAAGCCACAAGGCAGGTGATGTGTACCAAGTCATTGTGAAGCCACAAGGCAGGTGATGTGTACCAAGTCATTGTGAAGCCACAAGGCAGGTGATGTGAACCAAGTCATTGTGAAGCCACAAGGCAGGTGATGTGAACCAAGTCATTGTGAAGCCACAAGGCAGGTGATGTGTACCAAGTCATTGTGAAGCCACAAGGCAGGTGATGTGAACCAAGTCATTGTGAAGCCACAAGGCAGGTGATGTGAACCAAGTCATTGTGAAGCCACAAGGCAGGTGATGTGAACCAAGTCATTGTGAAGCCACAAGGCAGGTGATGTGAACCAAGTCATTGTGAAGCCACAAGGCAGGTGATGTGTACCAAGTCATTGTGAAGCCACAAGGCAGGTGATGTGAACCAAGTCATTGTGAAGCCACAAGGCAGGTGATGTGAACCAAGGCATTGTGAAGCCACAAGGCAGGTGATGTGTACCAAGGCATTGTGAAGCCACAAGGCAGGTGATGTGTACCAAGGCATTGTGAAGCCACAAGGCAGGTGATGTGTACCAAGTCATTGTGAAGCCACAAGGCAGGTGATGTGTACCAATTCATTGTGAAGCCACAAGGCAGGTGATGTGTACCAAGTCATTGTGAAGCCACAAGGCAGGTGATGTGAACCAAGTCATTGTGAAGCCACAAGGCAGGTGATGTGAACCAAGTCATTGTGAAGCCACAAGGCGGGTGATGTGTACCAAGGCATTGTGAAGCCACAAGGCGGGTGATGTGAACCAAGTCATTGTGAAGCCACAAGGCAGGTGATGTGTACCAAGTCATTGTGAAGCCACAAGGCAGGTGATGTGTACCAAGGCATTGTGAAGCCACAAGGCAGGTGATGTGTACCAAGGCATTGTGAAGCCACAAGGCAGGTGATGTGAACCAAGTCATTGTGAAGCCACAAGGCAGGTGATGTGTACCAAGTCATTGTGAAGCCACAAGGCAGGTGATGTGTACCAAGTCATTGTGAAGCCACAAGGCAGGTGATGTGTACCAAGGCATTGTGAAGCCACAAGGCAGGTGATGTGAACCAAGTCATTGTGAAGCCACAAGGCAGGTGATGTGAACCAAGGCATTGTGAAGCCACAAGGCAGGTGATGTGAACCAAGTCATTGTGAAGCCACAAGGCAGGTGATGTGAACCAAGTCATTGTGAAGCCACAAGGCAGGTGATGTGTACCAAGTCATTGTGAAGCCACAAGGCAGGTGATGTGTACCAAGTCATTGTGAAGCCACAAGGCAGGTGATGTGTACCAAGTCATTGTGAAGCCACAAGGCAGGTGATGTGTACCAAGTCATTGTGAAGCCACAAGGCAGGTGATGTGAACCAAGTCATTGTGAAGCCACAAGGCAGGTGATGTGTACCAAGTCATTGTGAAGCCACAAGGCAGGTGATGTGTACCACGGCATTGTGAAGCCACAAGGCAGGTGATGTGAACCAAGTCATTGTGAAGCCACAAGGCAGGTGATGTGTACCAAGTCATTGTGAAGCCACAAGGCAGGTGATGTGTACCAAGTCATTGTGAAGCCACAAGGCAGGTGATGTGTACCAAGGCATTGTGAAGCCACAAGGCAGGTGATGTGAACCAAGTCATTGTGAAGCCACAAGGCAGGTGATGTGAACCAAGGCATTGTGAAGCCACAAGGCAGGTGATGTGAACCAAGTCATTGTGAAGCCACAAGGCAGGTGATGTGAACCAAGGCATTGTGAAGCCACAAGGCAGGTGATGTGAACCAAGTCATTGTGAAGCCACAAGGCAGGTGATGTGAACCAAGGCATTGTGAAGCCACAAGGCAGGTGATGTGAACCAAGTCATTGTGAAGCCACAAGGCAGGTGATGTGAACCAAGTCATTGTGAAGCCACAAGGCAGGTGATGTGAACCAAGTCATTGTGAAGCCACAAGGCAGGTGATGTGAACCAAGTCATTGTGAAGCCACAAGGCAGGTGATGTGTACCAAGTCATTGTGAAGCCACAAGGCAGGTGATGTGTACCAAGGCATTGTGAAGCCACAAGGCAGGTGATGTGAACCAAGTCATTGTGAAGCCACAAGGCAGGTGATGTGTACCAAGTCATTGTGAAGCCACAAGGCAGGTGATGTGAACCAAGTCATTGTGAAGCCACAAGGCAGGTGATGTGAACCAAGGCATTGTGAAGCCACAAGGCAGGTGATGTGAACCAAGGCATTGTGAAGCCACAAGGCAGGTGATGTGTACCAAGGCATTGTGAAGCCACAAGGCAGGTGATGTGTACCAAGGCATTGTGAAGCCACAGGGCAGGTGATGTGTACCAAGGCATTGTGAAGCCACAAGGCAGGTGATGTGTACCAAGGCATTGTGAAGCCACAAGGCAGGTGATGTGAACCAAGTCATTGTGAAGCCACAAGGCAGGTGATGTGAACCAAGTCATTGTGAAGCCACAAGGCAGGTGATGTGAACCAAGTCATTGTGAAGCCACAAGGCAGGTGATGTGTACCAAGTCATTGTGAAGCCACAAGGCAGGTGATGTGAACCAAGTCATTGTGAAGCCACAAGGCAGGTGATGTGAACCAAGTCATTGTGAAGCCACAAGGCAGGTGATGTGAACCAAGTCATTGTGAAGCCACAAGGCAGGTGATGTGAACCAAGTCATTGTGAAGCCACAAGGCAGGTGATGTGTACCAAGTCATTGTGAAGCCACAAGGCAGGTGATGTGAACCAAGTCATTGTGAAGCCACAAGGCAGGTGATGTGAACCAAGGCATTGTGAAGCCACAAGGCAGGTGATGTGTACCAAGGCATTGTGAAGCCACAAGGCAGGTGATGTGTACCAAGGCATTGTGAAGCCACAAGGCAGGTGATGTGTACCAAGTCATTGTGAAGCCACAAGGCAGGTGATGTGTACCAAGTCATTGTGAAGCCACAAGGCAGGTGATGTGTACCAAGTCACTGTGAAGCCACAAGGCAGGTGATGTGAACCAAGTCATTGTGAAGCCACAAGGCAGGTGATGTGAACCAAGTCATTGTGAAGCCACAAGGCGGGTGATGTGTACCAAGGCATTGTGAAGCCACAAGGCGGGTGATGTGAACCAAGTCATTGTGAAGCCACAAGGCAGGTGATGTGTACCAAGTCATTGTGAAGCCACAAGGCAGGTGATGTGTACCAAGGCATTGTGAAGCCACAAGGCAGGTGATGTGTACCAAGGCATTGTGAAGCCACAAGGCAGGTGATGTGAACCAAGTCATTGTGAAGCCACAAGGCAGGTGATGTGTACCAAGTCATTGTGAAGCCACAAGGCAGGTGATGTGTACCAAGTCATTGTGAAGCCACAAGGCAGGTGATGTGTACCAAGGCATTGTGAAGCCACAAGGCAGGTGATGTGAACCAAGTCATTGTGAAGCCACAAGGCAGGTGATGTGAACCAAGGCATTGTGAAGCCACAAGGCAGGTGATGTGAACCAAGTCATTGTGAAGCCACAAGGCAGGTGATGTGAACCAAGTCATTGTGAAGCCACAAGGCAGGTGATGTGTACCAAGTCATTGTGAAGCCACAAGGCAGGTGATGTGTACCAAGTCATTGTGAAGCCACAAGGCAGGTGATGTGTACCAAGTCATTGTGAAGCCACAAGGCAGGTGATGTGTACCAAGTCATTGTGAAGCCACAAGGCAGGTGATGTGAACCAAGTCATTGTGAAGCCACAAGGCAGGTGATGTGTACCAAGTCATTGTGAAGCCACAAGGCAGGTGATGTGTACCACGGCATTGTGAAGCCACAAGGCAGGTGATGTGAACCAAGTCATTGTGAAGCCACAAGGCAGGTGATGTGTACCAAGTCATTGTGAAGCCACAAGGCAGGTGATGTGTACCAAGTCATTGTGAAGCCACAAGGCAGGTGATGTGTACCAAGGCATTGTGAAGCCACAAGGCAGGTGATGTGAACCAAGTCATTGTGAAGCCACAAGGCAGGTGATGTGAACCAAGGCATTGTGAAGCCACAAGGCAGGTGATGTGAACCAAGTCATTGTGAAGCCACAAGGCAGGTGATGTGAACCAAGGCATTGTGAAGCCACAAGGCAGGTGATGTGAACCAAGTCATTGTGAAGCCACAAGGCAGGTGATGTGAACCAAGGCATTGTGAAGCCACAAGGCAGGTGATGTGAACCAAGTCATTGTGAAGCCACAAGGCAGGTGATGTGAACCAAGTCATTGTGAAGCCACAAGGCAGGTGATGTGAACCAAGTCATTGTGAAGCCACAAGGCAGGTGATGTGAACCAAGTCATTGTGAAGCCACAAGGCAGGTGATGTGTACCAAGTCATTGTGAAGCCACAAGGCAGGTGATGTGTACCAAGGCATTGTGAAGCCACAAGGCAGGTGATGTGAACCAAGTCATTGTGAAGCCACAAGGCAGGTGATGTGTACCAAGTCATTGTGAAGCCACAAGGCAGGTGATGTGTACCAAGTCATTGTGAAGCCACAAGGCAGGTGATGTGTACCAAGGCATTGTGAAGCCACAAGGCAGGTGATGTGAACCAAGTCATTGTGAAGCCACAAGGCAGGTGATGTGTACCAAGTCATTGTGAAGCCACAAGGCAGGTGATGTGTACCAAGTCATTGTGAAGCCACAAGGCAGGTGATGTGTACCAAGGCATTGTGAAGCCACAAGGCAGGTGATGTGAACCAAGTCATTGTGAAGCCACAAGGCAGGTGATGTGAACCAAGGCATTGTGAAGCCACAAGGCAGGTGATGTGAACCAAGTCATTGTGAAGCCACAAGGCAGGTGATGTGAACCAAGTCATTGTGAAGCCACAAGGCAGGTGATGTGTACCAAGTCATTGTGAAGCCACAAGGCAGGTGATGTGTACCAAGTCATTGTGAAGCCACAAGGCAGGTGATGTGTACCAAGTCATTGTGAAGCCACAAGGCAGGTGATGTGTACCAAGTCATTGTGAAGCCACAAGGCAGGTGATGTGAACCAAGTCATTGTGAAGCCACAAGGCAGGTGATGTGTACCAAGTCATTGTGAAGCCACAAGGCAGGTGATGTGTACCACGGCATTGTGAAGCCACAAGGCAGGTGATGTGAACCAAGTCATTGTGAAGCCACAAGGCAGGTGATGTGTACCAAGTCATTGTGAAGCCACAAGGCAGGTGATGTGTACCAAGTCATTGTGAAGCCACAAGGCAGGTGATGTGTACCAAGGCATTGTGAAGCCACAAGGCAGGTGATGTGAACCAAGTCATTGTGAAGCCACAAGGCAGGTGATGTGAACCAAGGCATTGTGAAGCCACAAGGCAGGTGATGTGAACCAAGTCATTGTGAAGCCACAAGGCAGGTGATGTGAACCAAGGCATTGTGAAGCCACAAGGCAGGTGATGTGAACCAAGTCATTGTGAAGCCACAAGGCAGGTGATGTGAACCAAGGCATTGTGAAGCCACAAGGCAGGTGATGTGAACCAAGTCATTGTGAAGCCACAAGGCAGGTGATGTGAACCAAGTCATTGTGAAGCCACAAGGCAGGTGATGTGAACCAAGTCATTGTGAAGCCACAAGGCAGGTGATGTGAACCAAGTCATTGTGAAGCCACAAGGCAGGTGATGTGTACCAAGTCATTGTGAAGCCACAAGGCAGGTGATGTGTACCAAGTCATTGTGAAGCCACAAGGCAGGTGATGTGAACCAAGTCATTGTGAAGCCACAAGGCAGGTGATGTGAACCAAGTCATTGTGAAGCCACAAGGCAGGTGATGTGAACCAAGTCATTGTGAAGCCACAAGGCAGGTGATGTGAACCAAGTCATTGTGAAGCCACAAGGCAGGTGATGTGAACCAAGTCATTGTGAAGCCACAAGGCAGGTGATGTGAACCAAGTCATTGTGAAGCCACAAGGCAGGTGATGTGTACCAAGTCATTGTGAAGCCACAAGGCAGGTGATGTGAACCAAGTCATTGTGAAGCCACAAGGCAGGTGATGTGAACCAAGTCATTGTGAAGCCACAAGGCAGGTGATGTGAACCAAGTCATTGTGAAGCCACAAGGCAGGTGATGTGAACCAAGTCATTGTGAAGCCACAAGGCAGGTGATGTGAACCAAGTCATTGTGAAGCCACAAGGCAGGTGATGTGAACCAAGTCATTGTGAAGCCACAAGGCAGGTGATGTGAACCAAGTCATTGTGAAGCCACAAGGCAGGTGATGTGAACCAAGTCATTGTGAAGCCACAAGGCAGGTGATGTGTACCAAGTCATTGTGAAGCCACAAGGCAGGTGATGTGAACCAAGGCATTGTGAAGCCACAAGGCAGGTGATGTGTACCAAGTCATTGTGAAGCCACAAGGCAGGTGATGTGAACCAAGGCATTGTGAAGCCACAAGGCAGGTGATGTGAACCAAGGCATTGTGAAGCCACAAGGCAGGTGAACCAAGGCATTTCAGCTTTCTGCTCCAGACGGCACGTAGTTCATGTATTAACAGTTGCTTCAATCTAATCCCTTTCAGTCATTGAAATTGTTAAAGAGTTTAAAAAAACTAATCTAATGAAGGCAACAGTTGGATGAAGATTCTCCAAACTTTTACAAACTTTTATAATCCAACAATTATTGACTGAATTATAAGCATATCAACTATTTTCTTGGTACAGACCAGTACTGATTGGAGTTGAGACTTTGGTGAGAATTGAGATATTGAATTTATTGTTAAATATTTATTTTTAAATTATGCACTCATATATACATTATATTGTATCAGGTATATTTTTTGTGTTGAAATAAAGAAAATTATGTGTGCCTCATTTGCATAAATACCCCCAGGTGTATTTGATTTGCATATATTATACAATTAACAAACATTTCAACTGTATTCAATTATGACTTTTTTTAAAAATTCCAACAAAAATGAAATAAAGTTATCTTTCTTGTCTTTCTTGTGATGTGTGTGTAGACGATGTGTTAAATCCCCGACTAAGCTTGACCGTTCTGACTCAACGGGAAAGACACATGTGTTCCTTTGACCCCATTTCCGCGGTCGTAACGTTAAGTGACAAGTAGATGTATTTTGCACCCCCATCAAACACAGGAAGTAGATGTATTTTTCACCCCCCTCAAACACAGGAAGTAGATGTTTTTTTGCACCCCCCTCAAACACAGGAAGTAGATGTTTTTTTGCACCCCCCCCTCCCCCCTCAAACACAGGAAGTAGATGTTTTTTTGCACCCCCCTCAAACACAGGAAGTAGATGTTTTTTTGCACCCCCCTCAAACACAGGAAGTAGATGTTTTTTTGCACCCCCCTCAAACACAGGAAGTAGATGTTTTTTTGCACCCCCCTCAAACACAGGAAGTAGATGTTTTTTTTCCACCCCCCCTCAAACACAGGAAGTAGATGTTTTTTGCACCCCCCTCAAACACAGGAAGTAGATATCTGAAAAAGACAGCTCCTCAGGTGGGCGGGTTCATGCACGCTGCTAGTCCACTTGAGATTATATGTTTACATTGTTGTACGATACAGGGCCTTACGTTCCTATTGCCCTAGATAGCCCTATGGGCCCTGGTCAACAGTAGTGCACTATACAGGGAACCAGGTTCCATTTGGGACGCAGACAGGAAGAACACACTCACACTGGTGCTGTTGAGGAAGTTTCCAATGGCCAAAAGCGTTGCCAGGATGCGCTTAAAGGTTTTGTTTTTGGCGAGCTGCTCCATGCCTAGTTTCAGGTCGAAAAGAGGCTCAGCTATCTCCTGTACAGAGACGAAGAGAAGAGGTGAAAGACTATGAGGGAGGAGAGGAACAACATTCATGGGGAACAGAGGCTCAGCTATCTCCTGTACAGAGACGAAGAGAAGAGATGAAAGACTATGAGGGAGGAGAGGAATAACATTCAGGGGAACAGAGGCTCAGCTATCTCCTGTACAGAGACGAAGAGAAGAGATGAAAGACTATGAGGGAGGAGAGGAATAACATTCAGGGGAACAGAGGCTCAGCTATCTCCTGCACAGAGACGAAGAGAAGAGCAACATTCATGGGGAAACAAACTCCATCAAACAGGCTCGGCAGTCAGTGAGGATTCACAGTCCACTACACACACACACACACACACACAGTGTGCTACAGAGACTGAGCACACACACACACACACACACACACACACACACACACACACACACACACACACACACACACACACACACACACACACACACACACACATTATGGGTGGGATGAGCAGAGAATATGAGCAGTCTGCCCAGGATCAGCAGATTCTGTTCACACACACCACACACCACACAACACAGTGTGCTGTCACTGAGTGTGTGTGTGTGTGTGTGTGTGTGTGTGTGTGTGTGTGTGTGTGTGTGTGTGTGTGTGTGTGTGTGTGTGTGTGTGTGTGTGGTGTGTGTGTGAGTGAGAACAGAATCTGCTGGTCCTGGGCAGACTGCTCATATTCTCTCCCCTCATCCTACCCATAACCCACGAGGAGAATATTCTGCTGTTGTTGAGCTACCAGTCTGACACACTGACTAACGCTGCTCTACTGGGGAGGTGATGGATCCTCACGGTTCCTACAGGAGGTGATGGATCCTCACGGTTCCTACAGGAGGTGATGGATCCTCACGGTTCCTACAGGAGGTGATGGATCCTCACGGTTCCTACAGGAGGTGATGGATCCTCACGGTTCCTACAGGAGGTGATGGATCCTCACGGTTCCTACAGGAGGTGATGGATCCTCACGGTTCCTACAGGAGGTGATGGATCCTCACGGTTCCTACAGGAGGTGATGGATCCTCACGGTTCCTACAGGAGGTGATGGATCCTCACGGTTCCTACAGGAGGTGATGGATCCTCACGGTTCCTACAGGAGGTGATGGATCCTCACGGTTCCTACAGGAGGTGATGGATCCTCACGGTTCCTACAGGAGGTGATGGATCCTCACGGTTCCTACAGGAGGTGATGGATCCTCATGGTTCCTACAGGAGGTGATGGATCCTCACGGTTCCTACAGGAGGTGATGGATCCTCACGGTTCCTACAGGAGGTGATGGATCCTCACGGTTCCTACAGGAGGTGATGGATCCTCATGGTTCCTACAGCACATGATGACAGGAGGTGATGGATCCTCACGGTTCCTACAGGAGGTGATGCATCCTCACGGTTCCTACAGGAGGTGATGGATCCTCACGGTTCCTACAGGAGGTGATGGTTCCTACAGGAGGTGATGGATCCTCATGGTTCCTACAAGAGGTGATGGATCCTCATGGATGACAGCTGACTGGAAGAGCGAAGATGATGTACAGCTGTGTAGAGACGAGCAGAACACTAGCCTGTCCCCAGATCAGTTTCTGCATGAGGCACGAGGACTATTCCATAATGAGAGCAGAACACTAGCCTGTCCCCAGATCAGTTTCTGAATGAGGCACGAGGACTATTCCATAATGAGACTAGCAGAACACTAGCCTGTCCCCAGATCAGTTTCTGAATGAGGCACGAGGACTATTCCATAATGAGAGCAGAACACTAGCCTGTCCCCAGATCAGTTTCTGAATGAGGCACGAGGACTATTCCATAATGAGACGAGCAGAACACTAGTCTGGTCCCAGATCAGTTTCTGAATGAGGCACGAGGACTATTCCATAATGAGACTAGCAGAACACTAGCCTGGTCCTAGATCAGTTTCTGAATGAGGCACGAGGACTATTCCATAATGAGACTAGCAGAACACTAGCCTGTCCCCAGATCAGTTTCTGAATGAGGCACGAGGACTATTCCATAATGAGACGAGCAGAACACTAGCCTGTCCCCAGATCAGTTTCTGAATGAGGCACGAGGACTAGTCCATATTGAGACGAGCAGAACACTAGTCTGGTCCCAGATCAGTTTCTGCATGAGGCACGAGGACTATTCCATAATGAGACTAGCAGAACACTAGCCTGGTCCTAGATCAGTTTCTGAATGAGGCACGAGGACTATTCCATAATGAGACTAGCAGAACACTAGCCTGTCCCCAGATCAGTTTCTGAATGAGGCACGAGGACTATTCCATAATGAGACTAGCAGAACACTAGCCTGGTCCTAGATCAGTTTCTGAATGAGGCACGAGGACTATTCCATAATGAGACTAGCAGAACACTAGCCTGTCCCCAGATCAGTTTCTGAATGAGGCACGAGGACTATTCCATAATGAGACGAGCAGAACACTAGCCTGTCCCCAGATCAGTTTCTGAATGAGGCACGAGGACTAGTCCATAATGAGACGAGCAGAACACTAGTCTGGTCCCAGATCAGTTTCTGCATGAGGCACGAGGACTATTCCATAATGAGACTAGCAGAACACTAGCCTGGTCCTAGATCAGTTTCTGAATGAGGCACGAGGACTATTCCATAATGAGACTAGCAGAACACTAGCCTGTCCCCAGATCAGTTTCTGAATGAGGCACGAGGACTAGTCCATAATGAGACGAGCAGAACACTAGTCTGGTCCCAGATCAGTTTCTGCATGAGGCACGAGGACTATTCCATAATGAGACTAGCAGAACACTAGCCTGGTCCTAGATCAGTTTCTGAATGAGGCACGAGGACTATTCCATAATGAGACTAGCAGAACACTAGCCTGTCCCCAGATCAGTTTCTGAATGAGGCACGAGGACTATTCCATAATGAGACGAGCAGAACACTAGCCTGGTCCTAGATCAGTTTCTGAATGAGGCACGAGGACTATTCCATAATGAGACTAGCAGAACACTAGCCTGGTCCTAGATCAGTTTCTGCATGAGGCACGAGGACTATTCCATAATGAGACTAGCAGAACACTAGCCTGTCCCCAGATCAGTTTCTGAATGAGGCACGAGGACTAGTCCATAATGAGACTAGCAGAACACTAGCCTGGTCCTAGATCAGTTTCTGAATGAGGCACGAGGGCTATTCCATAATGAGAGCAGAACAGACTGCATCCAAGGCCAGATGCTTTAGGAATACGCCCCCCCCCCCCCCCTGATCCTACCTTCTCCAGGGTTTCATAGTTGAGTTTGAAGGCCCAGAGCTGCAGTCGAGCGCTGAGGCCGCTGATGGAGGACAGGGTGAGGAGGAACTGTTCCGCTGAGCCCAGAGGGACATCAGGGTTGGCCAGCTGAGCCTCCTGGATCTTCTGCTTCTCCTCCTCACTAGGAGTCATCGTCAGGATTTTCTACAACACAACAGATGACTGGAGTTAGAGGAGGCATGGATTTTCTAGAGGGGGAAGAGAGGGGGATGACTGGAGGCATGGATTTTCTAGAGGAGGAAGAGAGAGGGGGATGACTGGAACAGATGACTGGAGGCATGGATTTTCTAGAGGGGGAAGAGAGGGGGATGACTGGAGGCATGGATTTTCTAGAGGAGGAAGAGAGAGGGGGATGACTGGAACAGATGACTGGAGGCATGGATTTTCTAGAGGGGGAAGAGAGGGGGATGACTGGAGGCATGGATTTTCTAGAGGAGGAAGAGAGAGGGGGATGACTGGAGTCATGGATTTTCTAGAGGAGGAAGAGAGAGGGGGATGACTGGAACAGATGACTGGAACCATGGATTTTCTAGAGGAGGGAAGAGAGAGAGGGATGACTGGAACCATGGATTTTCTAGAGGGAGAAGAGAGAGAGGGATGACTGGAACCATGGTTTTTCTAGAGGGAGAAGAGAGAGAGAGGGATGACTGGAACCATGGATTTTCTAGAGGGAGAAGAGAGAGAGGGATGACTGGAACCATGGATTTTCTAGAGGGAGAAGAGAGAGAGGGATGACTGGAACCATGGATTTTCTAGAGGGAGAAGAGAGAGAGGGGGATGACTGGAACCATGGTTTTTCTAGAGGGGGAAGAGAGAGAGGGGGATGACTGGAACCATGTATTTTCTAGAGGAGGGAAGAGAGAGGGGGATGACTGGAATCATGGATTTTCTAGAGGGGGGAAGAGAGAGGGGGATGACTGGAACCATGGTTTTTCTAGAGGAGGGAAGAGAGAGGGGGATGACTGGAACCATGGATTTTCTAGAGGGGGAAGAAAGAGAGAGGGATGACTGGAACCATGGATTTTCTAGAGGAGGGAAGAGAGAGGGGGATGACTGGAACCATGGTTTTTCTAGAGGGGGAAGAGAGAGAGGGGGATGACTGGAACCATGGTTTTTCTAGAGGGGGAAGAGAGAGAGGGGGATGACTGGAACCATGGTTTTTCTAGAGGGGGAAGAGAGAGAGGGGGATGACTGGAACCATGGTTTTTCTAGAGGGGGAAGAGAGAGAGGGGGATGACTGGAACCATGGATTTTCTAGAGGGGGAAGAGAGAGAGGGGGATGACTGGAACCATGGTTTTTCTAGAGGGGGAAGAGAGAGAGAGGGATGACTGGAACCATGGATTTTCTAGAGGGGGAAGAGAGAGGGATGACTGGAACCATGGATTTTCTAGAGGGGGAAGAGAGAGGGATGACTGGAACCATGGATTTTCTAGAGGGGGAAGAGAGAGAGAGGGATGACTGGAACCATGGATTTTCTAGAGGGGGAAGAGAGAGGGATGACTGGAACCATGGATTTTCTAGAGGGGGAAGAGAGAGAGAGGGATGACTGGAACCATGGATTTTCTAGAGGGGGAAGAGAGAGGGATGACTGGAACCATGGATTTTCTAGAGGGAGAGAGAGAGAGAGGGGGGATGACTGGAACAATGGATTTTCTAGAGGAGGAAGAGAGAGGGGGATGACTGGAACAGAGGACTAGAGTCATGGATTTGTACCACAGTGAAAGGAAAATCAGAGGACTAAGAAAGTGTGAGTAGCAGACATTTTTGTTATTTAAAAAAAAAAGGTGCTTTGTTGACAGAGAGATTTTCAGGTATACTGTCGTTGACAGTAACCATGAATTCAACTCCACTACAGAAATAGTGTACTTCTCCTCCTGAACCCGTCGCAGGTCACTGATGTTCAATGTCAGAGTGCACTGATCCTGGTGTAAACAGCCCTACAGATCCCATTCAATTGTAATTGTAATGGTAACAGCGCCACCCAGTGGTGGAAAGACAGTATCACCTCGATGCCCTCTTTGTTGATGGCAAACTCATCAAAGTTGAGGATGGCGGTCTTGATGACGTGGACAGCCGGTAGTACGGTCATGCCGATGTTGATGGTGTTACTCCTCTTGGAATCTAACACCAGTATCTCTGCCTTCTTCACTTCTGCTCCTTTCTGCAGGGACAAACAGCATAGAAAAGATTGTCAATGCACCAGTCAATTCCCCAGTCAATTCCCCAGTCAATTCCCCAGTCAATTCCCCAGTCAATTCCCCAGTCAATTCCCCTGTCAATTCCCCTGTCAATTCCCCTGTCAATTTCCCAGTCAATTAACCTGTCAATTAACCTGTCAATTAACCTGTCAATTAACCTGTCAACCAATAGAGATTACAGTTAATATTGCTTTTACTTCATTCCTGCTTTACAGTATTTGAGACAGCTTTACACACATAGTTTACACAGGTAGTACAATTTACATCTTTTGCCAATTATTTGGCATATCTGATATTTTCCTCAATGTGTAAACAGCAACAAAAAACACATTGAATCTGATCTTTTGATTTCTGAGCTTGATGTAACCCCTCACCTTCAGAGCCACGGGTAGCTCCTTGGCCTTGGACTCAAACAGGTGTTCCAGCTTGGCCGTATCCACGGCGACCTTATCCAGCGACGCCCACACCGTCCCGCGTCCGAATTTACACTTCCTGGGACTGTCTGACTGTTTGAGTTCCTTCCAGAACAACTTGACCGTCTTTCTCTTCTTGGCAAAGGCCGGGTCGGGAGCCTTGGAGGAAGAGGAGGAGGAGGAGGAGGAGAAAGGGGGAGGGGGAGCTCCAGGAGGAGGTGGAGGAGGAGGGGCGCAGAGACCTCCACCCGGTGGGGGAGGAGGTGGAGGAGGGAGACTCATACACGGAGCCCCGGGAGGAGGAGGAGGAGGAGGAGGAGGAGGAGGAGCGGAGGCTAGTCCAGGCATAGGTGGAGGAGGAGGTGGGACGCCGCCACCACCACCAGGCCGACCAACACCCACGTCGAAGACATCCACGTCCAGAACATCTATATCCTCCTCCTCCATGAGGTCAGAGAAGTCCAGGTCTTTAATCTTCAGGGCTTTGGAGCTGGGTTGGAGCTGGTCCCAGGCGTCTGTCTGTCTGTCCCTGGCCAGTGGGGTCATCTGGGTTTTCTCCAGGTTTCGGGAGTGGGTCTCTGCGTCGATGCTGTACTGCGGCCGGACTTGCCGGTGCTGCTGCTCCTCTGCCAGCCTGGCCCGCGCCGCCTGGGCACTGCCACCCAGACCCTGCAGCTCTGCCCTCCTGGAACTGCTGTCCTCGCTGGGTAGAGGCTGGGCCTGCTGGGCCTGGGGAAAAGGATCAGTTAGTTCATCATGGCTATCTGTATCCATTACAAAATGTGCCAATCGAAAAGATTGAAAATTTGAGTGATGTTTTCCATAAGCTGGACAGACACAATGCATTTAAATTAAAATAAACACAAAGCTGTTTTTTTATTTAGCTCCCTCCCCCCCGCTATAGATCAGTCAGCATGTGTCTAGTATGCATGCACACAACTTACTATATTATGAAGTGAAAAACGATAATTTATTATTCCTATTTATTTAAACAAAAAAAATACAAACTTCGATTTATCAATTAATCGACCCAAGCTACTAATGGATTCTGAAAGACTGGTGATAAACTCATCCCTACCATGTGGCCGAGGGTGATGTAACAGTCAGCGTGCACTACGCCCGTCTCCTCTACCTAGGGTGATGTAACAGTCAGAGCCAGTTTCAGGCCTCATGTCTCCTCTACCTAGGGTGATGTAACAGTCAGAGCCAGTTTCAGGCCTCATGTCTCCTCTACCTAGGGTGATGTAACAGTCAGAGCCAGTTTCAGGCCTCATGTCTCCTCTACCTAGGGTGATGTAACAGTCAGAGCCAGTTTCAGGCCTCATGTCTCCTCTACCTAGGGTGATGTAACAGTCAGAGCCAGTTTCAGGCCTCATGTCTCCTCTACCTAGGGTGATGTAACAGTCAGAGCCAGTTTCAGGCCTCATGTCTCCTCTACCTAGGGTGATGTAACAGTCAGAGCCAGTTTCAGGCCTCATGTCTCCTCTACCTAGGGTGATGTAACAGTCAGTGTGCACTACGCCCGTCTCCTCTACCTAGGGTGATGTAACAGTCAGAGCCAGTTTCAGGCCTCATGTCTCCTCTACCTAGGGTGATGTAACAGTCAGAGCCAGTTTCAGGCCTCATGTCTCCTCTACCTAGGGTGATGTAACAGTCAGCGTGCACTACGCCCGGCTTCATGTCTCCTCTACCTAGGGTGATGTAACAGTCAGCGTGCACTACGCCCGGCTTCATGTCTCCTCTACCTAGGGTGATGTAACAGTCCCAGTCAGTTTCAGGCCTCATGTCTCCTCAACCTAGGGTGGTGTAACAGTCAGAGCCAGTTTCAGGCCTCATGTCTCCTCTACCTAGGGTGATGTAACAGTCAGCGTGCACTACGCCCGGCTTCATGTCTCCTCTACCTAGGGTGATGTAACAGTCCCAGTCAGTTTCAGGCTTCATGTCTCCTCTACCTAGGGTGATGTAACAGTCCCAGTCAGTTTCAGGCCTCATGTCTCCTCTACCTAGGGTGATGTAACAGTCAGAGCCAGTTTCAGGCCTCATGTCTCCTCTACCTAGGGTGATGTAACAGTCAGAGCCAGTTTCAGGCCTCATGTCTCCTCTACCTAGGGTGATGTGACAGTCCCAGCCAGTTTCAGGCCTCATGTCTCCTCTACCTAGGGTGATGTAACAGTCCCAGCCAGTTTCAGGCCTCATGTCTCCTCTACCTAGGGTGATGTAACAGTCCCAGCCAGTTTCAGGCCTCATGTCTCCTCTACCAAGGGTGATGTAACAGTCAGAGCCAGTTTCAGGCCTCATGTCTCCTCTACCTAGGGTGATGTAACAGTCCCAGCCAGTTTCAGGCCTCATGTCTCCTCTACCAAGGGTGATGTAACAGTCAGAGCCAGTTTCAGGCCTCATGTCTCCTCTACCAAGGGTGATGTAACAGTCAGAGCCAGTTTCAGGCCTCATGTCTCCTCTACCTAGGGTGATGTAACAGTCCAAGCCAGTTTCAGGCCTCATGTCTCCTCTACCAAGGGTGATGTAACAGTCAGAGCCAGTTTCAGGCCTCATGTCTCCTCTACCAAGGGTGATGTAACAGTCAGAGCCAGTTTCGGGCCTCATGTCTCCTCTACCTAGGGTGATGTAACAGTCCAAGCCAGTTTCAGGCCTCATGTCTCCTCTACCTAGGGTGATGTAACAGTCCCAGCCAGTTTCAGGCCTCATGTCTCCTCTACCTAGGGTGATGTAACAGTCAGAGCCAGTTTCAGGCCTCATGTCTCCTCTACCGAGGGTGATGTAACAGTCCAAGCCAGTTTCAGGCCTCATGTCTCCTCTACCTAGGGTGATGTAACAGTCAGAGCCAGTTTCAGGCCTCATGTCTAGTCGCTAGAGGTTTGAATCTGGCCTACTAGACACCTGCCTGACGACTCAAACTGAATTATTCCACTCTTCTACGTTCGATACAGACTTCAGTCTGAGACTGCCATCGTTGAAGTCATTTACGGTGACGTCAAAATGAGGGGTGATGGGCCTCCCGAGTGGCGCAGTGGTCAAAGGCACTGCATCGCAGTGCTAGCTGTGCTACTAGAGATTCTGGGTTCGAGTCCCGGCTCTGTCGCAACCGGCCGCGACCGGGATACCCACGGGGCGGCACACAATTGGCCCAGCGTCGTCCGGGTTAGGGGAGGGGTTTGGCCAGCAGGGATGTCCTTGTCCCATCGCGCTCTAGCGACTCCTGTGGTGAGAGCCGGGCGTAGTGCAGGCTGACGCGGTCGCCAGGTGTACGGTTGTTTCCTCCGACACATTGGTGCGGCTGGCTTCCGGGTTAAGAAGCAGTGCGGCTTGGTTGGGGGTCGTGTCCGTACGGGAGTTGCAGCGTTGAGACAAGACTGTAATCGGACCAATCGGATTCCACGGATTTTGGGAAGAAAAAAAAAGGGGTGTTGTACAAAACAAAGTCATCAGCGATTGGATCGTCTCTTAACCAATCAGAGTATCAAAAAGAATGACAATTGTGTGTTCTGGCTCTGGCCCAAACCCATTGGTTTCTGGGGACCAATCAGAACAGTTAGAATCTGTTCACGTTCTAGAAATTGGTCGGGGAGGTACTCAGACCCAGACTCATTACGGATAAGTTTCTAACGTCCGTGGGGGTGGCCTAGCATTTGTCTGAGCAAGGAGTTTGGGTAGCCAGACAACCTTGACACAACCTCTCTGTATCTTCCGCACTGTCATCCTCTATCTGTTCAATAAAGTCAGAACAGATCCCCACTGTCTTCCTCCCTCTATCTGTTCAATAAAGTCAGAACAGATCCCCACTGTCTTCCTGTCTCTGTTCAATAAAGTCAGAACAGATCCCCACTGTCTTCCTGTCTCTGTTCAATAAAGTCAGAACAGATCCCCACTGTCTTCCTGTCTCTGTTCAATAAAGTCAGAACAAATCCCCACTGTCTTCCTGTCTCTGTTCAATAAAGTCAGAACAAATCCCCACTGTCTTCCTGTCTCTATCTGTTCAATAAAGTCAGAACAGATCCCCACTGTCATCCTCTCTCTGTTCAATAAAGTCAGAACAGATCCCCACTGTCTTCCTCTATCTGTTCAATAAAGTTAGAACAGATCCCCACTGTCTTCCTCTATCTGTTCAATAAAGTTAGAACAGATCCCCACTGTCTTCCTCTCTCTGTTCAATAAAGTCAGAACAGATCCCCACTGTCTTCCTGTCTCTATCTGTTCAATAAAGTCAGAACAGATCCCCACTGTCATCCTCCTTCTGTTCAATAAAGTCAGAACAGATCCCCACTGTCTTCCTCTATCTGTTCAATAACGTCAGAACAGATCCCCACTGTCTTCCTCTCTCTGTTCAATAAAGTCAGAACAGATCCCCACTGTCTTCCTCTCTGTTCAATAAAGTTCGAACAGATCCCCACTGTCATCCTCTATCTGTTCAATAAAGTCAGAACAGATCCCCACTGTCATCCTCTCTCAGTTCAATAAAGTTAGAACATTTGATTGAAAAAAAAAGACCGTAATGAATTCCTACCTTGAGGCTAGATAGACGTTCCTTCACACTGCTACCAGCCCTGCCCAGCCCTCTGCAGTCCTCTGGCTCTCCGGAGAGGCTCTCCTCGGGGTCGAGGTCGGGGTCGGTGCCTGACGGGCTCTTCAGGGGACCGGCCGAGGAGTTCTTGGCGTCGAGCATGTTCAGCATGAACTTCCTTTCATTGGAGAGTGTTTTCCGCTGGACACTGACACCTACAGGAGAGGAGGGGAAGGACACCTGCATGTTACGATCATCATATCCACACACATAGCATTATATATAGATAGAGATAATATATATATATATATATATATATATATATATGAGAGAGATAATATATATATATCTATATAAATATATAGATAGAGATAATATATATAGATAGAGATAATATATGTATATATATACATATACATATATAGATAGAGATAATATATATAGATAGAGATAATATATATAGATAGAGATAATATATGTATATATATAGAGATAATATATATAGATAGAGATAATATATATATAGCTATATATACATATATAGAGATAATATATATATATATACATATATATACATATATAGATAGAGATAATATATATAGATAGAGATAAAATATATATACATATATAGATAGAGATAATATTTATAGATAGAGATAATATATCTATATATATACAAAAAATGACATTACAAAGAAATGACAGCAACTCCATGCTATGTTGTTGTAGCCACATTTTCCACAGGACAGGAAAGATCCCCATGTCATTTCAACATGTAATAGAAACCTATTCTCTCGTCCCTGCACTCCGTAACAGAACCTATTCTCTCGTCCCTGCACTCCGTAACAGAACCTATTCTCTCGTCCCTGCACGCCGTAACAGATGTCATTTCAACATACAATAGAACCTATTCTCTCGTCCCTGCACTCCGTAACAGAACCTATTCTCTCGTCCCTGCACTCCGTAACAGAACCTATTCTCTCGTCCCTGCACTCCGTAACAGAACCTATTCTCTCGTCCCTGCACTCCGTAACAGAACCTATTCTCTCGTCCCTGCACTCCGTAACAGAACCTATTCTCTCGTCCCTGCACTCCGTAACAGAACCTATTCTCTCGTCCCTGCACTCCGTAACAGAACCTATTCTCTCGTCCCTGCACTCCGTAACAGAACTTATTCTCTCGTCCCTGCACTCCGTAACAGAACTTATTCTCTCGTCCCTGCACTCCGTAACAGAACCTATTCTCTCGTCCCTGCACTCCGTAACAGAACTTATTCTCTCGTCCCTGCACTCCGTAACAGAACCTATTCTCTCGTCCCTGCACTCCGTAACAGAACCTATTCTCTCGTCCCTGCACTCCGTAACAGAACCTATTCTCTCGTCCCTGCACGCCGTAACAGAACCTATTCTCTCGTCCCTGCACTCCGTAACAGAACTTATTCTCTCGTCCCTGCACTCCGTAACAGAACCTATTCTCTCGTCCCTGCACTCCGTAACAGAACCTATTCTCTCGTCCCTGCACTCCGTAACAGAACCTATTCTCTCGTCCCTGCACTCCATAACAGAACCTATTCTCTCGTCCCTGCACTCCGTAACAGAACCTATTCTCTCGTCCCTGCACTCCGTAACAGAACCTATTCTCTCGTCCCTGCACTCCGTAACAGAACCTATTCTCTCGTCCCTGCACTCCGTAACAGAACTTATTCTCTCGTCCCTGCACTCCGTAACAGAACCTATTCTCTCGCCCCTGCACTCCGTAACAGAACCTATTCTCTCGTCCCTGCACGCCGTAACAGAACCTATTCTCTCGTCCCTGCACTCCGTAACAGAACCTATTCTCTCGTCCCTGCACTCCGTAACAGAACCTATTCTCTCGTCCCTGCACGCCGTAACAGAACCTATTCTCTCGTCCCTGCACTCCGTAACAGAACCTATTCTCTCGTCCCTGCACTCCGTAACAGAACCTATTCTCTCGTCCCTGCACTCCGTAACAGAACCTATTCTCTCGTCCCTGCACTCCGTAACAGAACCTATTCTCTCGTCCCTGCACTCCGTAACAGAACCTATTCTCTCGTCCCTGCACTCCGTAACAGAACCTATTCTCTCGTCCCTGCACTCCGTAACAGAACCTATTCTCTCGTCCCTGCACTCCGTAACAGAACCTATTCTCTCGTCCCTGCACTCCGTAACAGAACCTATTCTCTCGTCCCTGCACTCCGTAACAGAACCTATTCTCTCGTCCCTGCACTCCGTAACAGAACCTATTCTCTCGTCCCTGCACTCCGTAACAGAACCTATTCTCTCGTCCCTGCACTCCGTAACAGAACCTATTCTCTCGTCCCTGCACTCCGTAACAGAACCTATTCTCTCGTCCCTGCACTCCGTAACAGAACCTATTCTCTCGTCCCTGCACTCCGTAACAGAACCTATTCTCTCGTCCCTGCACTCCGTAACAGAACCTATTCTCTCGTCCCTGCACTCCGTAACAGAACCTATTCTCTCGTCCCTGCACTCCGTAACAGAACCTATTCTCTCGTCCCTGCACTCCGTAACAGAACCTATTCTCTCGTCCCTACACTCCGTAACAGAACCTATTCTCTCGTCCCTGCACTCCGTAACAGAACCTATTCTCTCGTCCCTGCACTCCGTAACAGAACCTATTCTCTCGTCCCTGCACGCCGTAACAGAACCTATTCTCTCGTCCCTGCACGCCGTAACAGAACCTATTCTCTCGTCCCTGCACTCCGTAACAGAACCTATTCTCTCGTCCCTGCACTCCGTAACAGAACCTATTCTCTCGTCCCTGCACTCCGTAACAGAACCTATTCTCTCGTCCCTGCACTCCGTAACAGAACCTATTCTCTCGTCCCTGCACTCCGTAACAGAACCTATTCTCTCGTCCCTGCACTCCGTAACAGAACTTATTCTCTCGTCCCTGCACTCCGTAACAGAACCTATTCTCTCGTCCCTGCACTCCGTAACAGAACCTATTCTCTCGTCCCTGCACTCCGTAACAGAACTTATTCTCTCGTCCCTGCACTCCGTAACAGAACCTATTCTCTCGTCCCTGCACTCCGTAACAGAACCTATTCTCTCGTCCCTGCACTCCGTAACAGAACCTATTCTCTCGTCCCTGCACTCCGTAACAGAACCTATTCTCTCGTCCCTGCACTCCGTAACAGAACTTATTCTCTCGTCCCTGCACTCCGTAACAGAACCTATTCTCTCGTCCCTGCACTCCGTAACAGAACTTATTCTCTCGTCCCTGCACTCCGTAACAGAACCTATTCTCTCGTCCCTGCACTCCGTAACAGAACCTATTCTCTCGTCCCTGCACTCCGTAACAGAACCTATTCTCTCGTCCCTGCACTCCGTAACAGAACCTATTCTCTCGTCCCTACACTCCGTAACAGAACCTATTCTCTCGTCCCTGCACTCCGTAACAGAACCTATTCTCTCGTCCCTGCACTCCGTAACAGAACCTATTCTCTCGTCCCTGCACTCCGTAACAGAACCTATTCTCTCGTCCCTGCACGCCGTAACAGAACCTATTCTCTCGTCCCTGCACTCCGTAACAGAACCTATTCTCTCGTCCCTGCACTCCGTAACAGAACCTATTCTCTCGTCCCTGCACTCTGTAACAGAACCTATTCTCTCGTCCCTGCACGCCGTAACAGAACCTATTCTCTCGTCCCTGCACGCCGTAACAGAACCTATTCTCTCGTCCCTGCACGCCGTAACAGAACCTATTCTCTCGTCCCTGCACTCCGTAACAGAACCTATTCTCTCGTCCCTGCACTCCGTAACAGAACCTATTCTCTCGTCCCTGCACTCCGTAACAGAACCTATTCTCTCGTCCCTGCACTCCGTAACAGAACCTATTCTCTCGTCCCTGCACTCCGTAACAGAACCTATTCTCTCGTCCCTGCACTCCGTAACAGAACTTATTCTCTCGTCCCTGCACTCCGTAACAGAACCTATTCTCTCGTCCCTGCACTCCGTAACAGAACCTATTCTCTCGTCCCTGCACTCCGTAACAGAACTTATTCTCTCGTCCCTGCACTCCGTAACAGAACCTATTCTCTCGTCCCTGCACTCCGTAACAGAACCTATTCTCTCGTCCCTGCACTCCGTAACAGAACCTATTCTCTCGTCCCTGCACGCCGTAACAGAACCTATTCTCTCGTCCCTGCACTCCGTAACAGAACCTATTCTCTCGTCCCTGCACTCCGTAACAGATGTCAGGACAACGTGTACGTGAAAAAGGAGGAGATCCTCCCTCTGAACTGGCCGACCTGCGAGCGCAGTCCCTCAGTAGATCCTAACAGCGCCGTACTGACGGCTTTCTGAGCAGCAATAGCAACATAAACTCACCAACCCATCTGAGCTAGGCAGCAATAGTAACATTAACTCACCAACCCATCTGAGCTAGGCAGCAATAGCAACATTAACTCACCAACCCATCAGCTTTCTGAGCTAGGCAGCAATAGTAACATTAACTCACCAACCCATTAGCTTTCTGAGCTAGGCAGCAATAGTAACATTAACTCACCAACCCATCAGCTTTCTGAGCTAGGCAGCAATAGTAACATAAACTCACCAACCCATCTGAGCTAGGCAGCAATAGTAACATTAACTCACCAACCCATCAGCTTTCTGAGCTAGGCAGCAATAGTAACATTAACTCACCAACCCATCTGAGCTAGGCAGCAATAGTAACATTAACTCACCAACCCATTAGCTTTCTGAGCTAGGCAGCAATAGTAACATTAACTCACCAACCCATCAGCTTTCTGAGCTAGGCAGCAATAGTAACATTAACTCACCAACCCATCTGAGCTAGGCAGCAATAGTAACATTAACTCACCAACCCATTAGCTTTCTGAGCTAGGCAGCAATAGCAACATTAACTCACCAACCCATTAGCTTTCTGAGCTAGGCAGCAATAGTAACATAAACTCACCAACCCATCAGCTTTCTGAGCAGCAATAGTAACATTAACTCACCAACCCATTAGCTTTCTGAGCTAGGCAGCAATAGTAACATTAACTCACCAACCCATCTGAGCTAGGCAGCAATAGCAACATTAACTCACCAACCCATTAGCTTTCTGAGCTAGGCAGCAATAGTAACATAAACTCACCAACCCATCAGCTTTCTGAGCTAGGCAGCAATAGTAACATAAACTCACCAACCCATCAGCTTTCTGAGCTAGGCAGCAATAGTAACAGTAACTCACCAACCCATCAGCTTTCTGAGCTAGGCAGCAATAGTAACATTAACTCACCAACCCATTAGCTTTCTGAGCTAGGCAGCAATAGTAACATAAACTCACCAACCCATCAGCTTTCTGAGCTAGGCAGCAATAGTAACATTAACTCACCAACCCATCAGCTTTCTGAGCTAGGCAGCAATAGTAACATTAACTCACCAACCCATCTGAGCTAGGCAGCAATAGTAACATTAACTCACCAACCCATCAGCTTTCTGAGCTAGGTAGCAATAGTAACATTAACTCACCAACCCATTAGCTTTCTGAGCTAGGCAGCAATAGTAACATTAACTCACCAACCCATCTGAGCTAGGCAGCAATAGTAACATTAACTCACCAACCCATTAGCTTTCTGAGCTAGGCAGCAATAGCAACATTAACTCACCAACCCATCAGCTTTCTGAGCAGCAATAGTAACATTAACTCACCAACCCATTAGCTTTCTGAGCTAGGCAGCAATAGTAACATTAACTCACCAACCCATTAGCTTTCTGAGCTAGGCAGCAATAGCAACATTAACTCACCAACCCATTAGCTTTCTGAGCTAGGCAGCAATAGTAACATTAACTCACCAACCCATCAGCTTTCTGAGCTAGGCAGCAATAGTAACATTAACTCACCAACCCATCAGCTTTCTGAGCTAGGCAGCAATAGTAACATTAACTCACCAACCCATCTGAGCTAGGCAGCAATAGTAACATTAACTCACCAACCCATCGGCTTTCTGAGCTAGGCAGCAATAGCAACATTAACTCACCAACCCATCTGAGCTAGGCAGCAATAGTAACATTAACTCACCAACCCATCAGCTTTCTGAGCTAGGCAGCAATAGCAACATTAACTCACCAACCCATTAGCTTTCTGAGCTAGGCAGCAATAGTAACATTAACTCACCAACCCATCAGCTTTCTGAGCTAGGCAGCAATAGTAACATTAACTCACCAACCCATCAGCTTTCTGAGCTAGGCAGCAATAGTAACATTAACTCACCAACCCATTAGCTTTCTGAGCTAGGCAGCAATAGCAACATTAACTCACCAACCCATTAGCTTTCTGAGCTAGGCAGCAATAGTAACATTAACTCACCAACCCATCTGAGCTAGGCAGCAATAGTAACATTAACTCACCAACCCATCAGCTTTCTGAGCTAGGCAGCAATAGCAACATTAACTCACCAACCCATTAGCTTTCTGAGCTAGGCAGCAATAGTAACATTAACTCACCAACCCATTAGCTTTCTGAGCTAGGCAGCAATAGTAACATTAACTCACCAACCCATTAGCTTTCTGAGCTAGGCAGCAATAGTAACATTAACTCACCAACCCATTAGCTTTCTGAGCTAGGCAGCAATAGTAACATTAACTCACCAACCCATCTGAGCTAGGCAGCAATAGCAACATAAACTCACCAACCCATTAGCTTTCTGAGCTAGGCAGCAATAGCAACATTAACTCACCAACCCATTAGCTTTCTGAGCTAGGCAGCAATAGTAACATTAACTCACCAAACCATTAGCTTTCTGAGCTAGGCAGCAATAGCAACATTAACTCACCAACCCATTAGCTTTCTCAGCTAGGCAGCAATAGTAACATTAACTCACCAACCCATCAGCTTTCTGAGCTAGGCAGCAATAGTAACATTAACTCACCAACCCATCTGAGCTAGGCAGCAATAGTAACATTAACTCACCAACCCATCTGAGCTAGGCAGCAATAGTAACATTAACTCACCAACCCATCAGCTTTCTGAGCTAGGCACCAATAGTAACATTAACTCACCAACCCATCAGCTTTCTGAGCTAGGCAGCAATAGTAACATTAACTCACCAACCCATCTGAGCTAGGCAGCAATAGTAACATTAACTCACCAACCCATCAGCTTTCTGAGCTAGGCAGCAATAGTAACATTAACTCACCAACCCATCTGAGCTAGGCAGCAATAGCAACATAAACTCACCAACCCATCAGCTTTCTGAGCTAGGCAGCAATAGCAACATAAACTCACCAACCCATCTGAGCTAGGCAGCAATAGTAACATTAACTCACCAACCCATCAGCTTTCTGAGCTAGGCAGCAATAGTAACATTAACTCACCAACCCATCAGCTTTCTGAGCTAGGCAGCAATAGCAACATTAACTCACCAACCCATCTGAGCTAGGCACCAATAGTAACATTAACTCACCAACCCATTAGCTTTCTGAGCTAGGCAGCAATAGCAACATTAACTCACCAACCCATCAGCTTTCTGAGCTAGGCACCAATAGTAACATTAACTCACCAACCCATTAGCTTTCTGAGCTAGGCAGCAATAGTAACATTAACTCACCAACCCATCAGCTTTCTGAGCTAGGCAGCAATAGTAACATTAACTCACCAACCCATTAGCTTTCTGAGCTAGGTAGCAATAGTAACATTAACTCACCAACCCATCAGCTTTCTGAGCTAGGCAGCAATAGTAACATTAACTCACCAACCCATTAGCTTTCTGAGCTAGGCAGCAATAGTAACATTAACTCACCAACCCATCTGAGCTAGGCAGCAATAGTAACATTAACTCACCAACCCATCTGAGCTAGGCAGCAATAGTAACATTAACTCACCAACCCATCAGCTTTCTGAGCTAGGCAGCAATAGTAACATTAACTCACCAACCCATCTGAGCTAGGCAGCAATAGTAACATTAACTCACCAACCCATCAGCTTTCTGAGCTAGGCAGCAATAGTAACATTAACTCACCAACCCATCAGCTTTCTGAGCTAGGCAGCAATAGTAACATTAACTCACCAACCCATCTGAGCTAGGCAGCAATAGTAACATTAACTCACCAACCCATCTGAGCTAGGCAGCAATAGTAACATTAACTCACCAACCCATCAGCTTTCTGAGTTAGGCAGCAATAGTAACATTAACTCACCAACCCATTAGCTTTCTGAGCTAGGCAGCAATAGCAACATTAACTCACCAACCCATTAGCTTTCTGAGCTAGGCAGCAATAGTAACATTAACTCACCAACCCATCAGCTTTCTGAGCTAGGCAGCAATAGTAACATTAACTCACCAACCCATTAGCTTTCTGAGCTAGGCAGCAATAGTAACATTAACTCACCAACCCATTAGCTTTCTGAGCTAGGCAGCAATAGTAACATTAACTCACCAACCCATCTGAGCTAGGCAGCAATAGTAACATTAACTCACCAACCCATCAGCTTTCTGAGCTAGGCAGCAATAGTAACATTAACTCACCAACCCATCAGCTTTCTGAGCTAGGCAGCAATAGTAACATTAACTCACCAACCCATCTGAGCTAGGCAGCAATAGTAACATTAACTCACCAACCCATCGGCTTTCTGAGCTAGGCAGCAATAGCAACATTAACTCACCAACCCATCTGAGCTAGGCAGCAATAGTAACATTAACTCACCAACCCATCAGCTTTCTGAGCTAGGCAGCAATAGCAACATTAACTCACCAACCCATTAGCTTTCTGAGCTAGGCAGCAATAGTAACATTAACTCACCAACCCATCAGCTTTCTGAGCTAGGCAGCAATAGTAACATTAACTCACCAACCCATCAGCTTTCTGAGCTAGGCAGCAATAGTAACATTAACTCACCAACCCATTAGCTTTCTGAGCTAGGCAGCAATAGCAACATTAACTCACCAACCCATTAGCTTTCTGAGCTAGGCAGCAATAGTAACATTAACTCACCAACCCATCTGAGCTAGGCAGCAATAGTAACATTAACTCACCAACCCATCAGCTTTCTGAGCTAGGCAGCAATAGCAACATTAACTCACCAACCCATTAGCTTTCTGAGCTAGGCAGCAATAGTAACATTAACTCACCAACCCATTAGCTTTCTGAGCTAGGCAGCAATAGTAACATTAACTCACCAACCCATTAGCTTTCTGAGCTAGGCAGCAATAGTAACATTAACTCACCAACCCATTAGCTTTCTGAGCTAGGCAGCAATAGTAACATTAACTCACCAACCCATCTGAGCTAGGCAGCAATAGCAACATAAACTCACCAACCCATTAGCTTTCTGAGCTAGGCAGCAATAGCAACATTAACTCACCAACCCATTAGCTTTCTGAGCTAGGCAGCAATAGTAACATTAACTCACCAAACCATTAGCTTTCTGAGCTAGGCAGCAATAGCAACATTAACTCACCAACCCATTAGCTTTCTCAGCTAGGCAGCAATAGTAACATTAACTCACCAACCCATCAGCTTTCTGAGCTAGGCAGCAATAGTAACATTAACTCACCAACCCATCTGAGCTAGGCAGCAATAGTAACATTAACTCACCAACCCATCTGAGCTAGGCAGCAATAGTAACATTAACTCACCAACCCATCAGCTTTCTGAGCTAGGCACCAATAGTAACATTAACTCACCAACCCATCAGCTTTCTGAGCTAGGCAGCAATAGTAACATTAACTCACCAACCCATCTGAGCTAGGCAGCAATAGTAACATTAACTCACCAACCCATCAGCTTTCTGAGCTAGGCAGCAATAGTAACATTAACTCACCAACCCATCTGAGCTAGGCAGCAATAGCAACATAAACTCACCAACCCATCAGCTTTCTGAGCTAGGCAGCAATAGCAACATAAACTCACCAACCCATCTGAGCTAGGCAGCAATAGTAACATTAACTCACCAACCCATCAGCTTTCTGAGCTAGGCAGCAATAGTAACATTAACTCACCAACCCATCAGCTTTCTGAGCTAGGCAGCAATAGCAACATTAACTCACCAACCCATCTGAGCTAGGCACCAATAGTAACATTAACTCACCAACCCATTAGCTTTCTGAGCTAGGCAGCAATAGCAACATTAACTCACCAACCCATCAGCTTTCTGAGCTAGGCACCAATAGTAACATTAACTCACCAACCCATTAGCTTTCTGAGCTAGGCAGCAATAGTAACATTAACTCACCAACCCATCAGCTTTCTGAGCTAGGCAGCAATAGTAACATTAACTCACCAACCCATTAGCTTTCTGAGCTAGGTAGCAATAGTAACATTAACTCACCAACCCATCAGCTTTCTGAGCTAGGCAGCAATAGTAACATTAACTCACCAACCCATTAGCTTTCTGAGCTAGGCAGCAATAGTAACATTAACTCACCAACCCATCTGAGCTAGGCAGCAATAGTAACATTAACTCACCAACCCATCTGAGCTAGGCAGCAATAGTAACATTAACTCACCAACCCATCAGCTTTCTGAGCTAGGCAGCAATAGTAACATTAACTCACCAACCCATCTGAGCTAGGCAGCAATAGTAACATTAACTCACCAACCCATCAGCTTTCTGAGCTAGGCAGCAATAGTAACATTAACTCACCAACCCATCAGCTTTCTGAGCTAGGCAGCAATAGTAACATTAACTCACCAACCCATCTGAGCTAGGCAGCAATAGTAACATTAACTCACCAACCCATCTGAGCTAGGCAGCAATAGTAACATTAACTCACCAACCCATCAGCTTTCTGAGTTAGGCAGCAATAGTAACATTAACTCACCAACCCATTAGCTTTCTGAGCTAGGCAGCAATAGCAACATTAACTCACCAACCCATTAGCTTTCTGAGCTAGGCAGCAATAGTAACATTAACTCACCAACCCATCAGCTTTCTGAGCTAGGCAGCAATAGTAACATTAACTCACCAACCCATTAGCTTTCTGAGCTAGGCAGCAATAGTAACATTAACTCACCAACCCATTAGCTTTCTGAGCTAGGCAGCAATAGTAACATTAACTCACCAACCCATCTGAGCTAGGCAGCAATAGTAACATTAACTCACCAACCCATCAGCTTTCTGAGCTAGGCAGCAATAGTAACATTAACTCACCAACCCATCTGAGCTAGGTAGCAATAGTAACATTAACTCACCAACCCATTAGCTTTCTGAGCTAGGCAGCAATAGTAACATTAACTCACCAACCCATCAGCTTTCTGAGCTAGGCAGCAATAGTAACATTAACTCACCAACCCATCTGAGCTAGGCAGCAATAGTAACATTAACTCACCAACCCATTAGCTTTCTGAGCTAGGCAGCAATAGTAACATTAACTCACCAACCCATCAGCTTTCTGAGCTAGGCAGCAATAGTAACATTAACTCACCAACCCATCAGCTTTCTGAGCTAGGCACCAATAGTAACATTAACTCACCAACCCATCAGCTTTCTGAGCTAGGCAGCAATAGTAACATTAACTCACCAACCCATCGGCTTTCTGAGCTAGGCAGCAATAGTAACATTAACTCACCAACCCATCGGCTTTCTCAGCTAGGCAGCAATAGTAACATTAACTCACCAACCCATCAGCTTTCTGAGCTAGGCAGCAATAGCAACATTAACTCACCAACCCATCAGCTTTCTGAGCTAGGCAGCAATAGTAACATTAACTCACCAACCCATCTGAGCTAGGCAGCAATAGTAACATTAACTCACCAACCCATCTGAGCTAGGCAGCAATAGTAACATTAACTCACCAACCCATCAGCTTTCTGAGCTAGGCACCAATAGTAACATTAACTCACCAACCCATCAGCTTTCTGAGCTAGGCAGCAATAGTAACATTAACTCACCAACCCATCTGAGCTAGGCAGCAATAGTAACATTAACTCACCAACCCATTAGCTTTCTGAGCTAGGCAGCAATAGTAACATTAACTCACCAACCCATCTGAGCTAGGCAGCAATAGTAACATTAACTCACCAACCCATTAGCTTTCTGAGCTAGGCAGCAATAGTAACATTAACTCACCAACCCATCAGCTTTCTGAGCTAGGCACCAATAGTAACATTAACTCACCAACCCATCAGCTTTCTGAGCTAGGCAGCAATAGCAACATTAACTCACCAACCCATCAGCTTTCTGAGCTAGGCAGCAATAGTAACATTAACTCACCAACCCATCTGAGCTAGGCAGCAATAGTAACATTAACTCACCAACCCATCAGCTTTCTGAGCTAGGCACCAATAGTAACATTAACTCACCAACCCATCAGCTTTCTGAGCTAGGCAGCAATAGTAACATTAACTCACCAACCCATCTGAGCTAGGCAGCAATAGTAACATTAACTCACCAACCCATCAGCTTTCTGAGCTAGGCAGCAATAGTAACATTAACTCACCAACCCATCTGAGCTAGGCAGCAATAGTAACATTAACTCACCAACCCATCTGAGCTAGGCAGCAATAGTAACATTAACTCACCAACCCATCTGAGCTAGGCAGCAATAGTAACATTAACTCACCAACCCATCAGCTTTCTGAGCTAGGCAGCAATAGCAACATAAACTCACCAACCCATTAGCTTTCTGAGCTAGGCAGCAATAGTAACATTAACTCACCAACCCATCAGCTTTCTGAGCTAGGCAGCAATAGTAACATTAACTCACCAACCCATCAGCTGACAACCAGCGACCCTGCCTCTCCTTCTACTGCAAACACTCTTCACACACACACAACCCATCTACAGCAAGTTCCCTTATTGGGTACCCTGTTCAACTCTGACCCTACGCTGTCTGGAGCCTGCTGGTGGTCTGTTCTACCTGGGTCATTAATATCACCCACCCTGGTGTCCCAGGTCTAAAATCAGTCCCTGATTAGAGGGGAATCACCCACCTGGTGTCCCAGGTCTAAACCAGGCCCTGATTAGAGGGGATTCACCCACCTGGTGTCCCAGGTCTAAAACAGTCCCTGATTAGAGGGGAATCACCCACCATGGTGTCCAAGGTCTAAATCAGTCCCTGATTAGAGGGGAATCACCCACCATGGTGTCCCAGGTCTAAATCAGTCCCTGATTAGAGGGGGAATCACCCACCATGGTGTCCAAGGTCTAAATCAGTCCCTGATTAGAGGGGAATCACCCACCACGGTGTCCAAGGTCTAAATCAGTCCCTGATTAGAGGGGAATCCCCCACCTGGTGTCCCAGGTCTAAATCAGTCCCTGATTAGAGGGGGAATCACCCACCTGGTGTCCCAGGTCTAAATCAGGCCCTGATTAGAGGGAAAATCACCCACCTGGTGTCCCAGGTCTAAATCAGGCCCAGATTAGAGGGGAATCACCCACCTGGTGTCCCAGGTCTAAATCAGGCCCTGATTAGAGGGGGAATCACCCACCCTGGTGTCCCAGGTCTAAATCAGGCCCTGATTAGAGGGGGAATCACCCACCTGGTGTTCCAGGTCTAAATCAGGCCCTGATTAGAGGGGGAATCACCCACCTGGTGTCCCAGGTCTAAATCAGTCCCTGATTAGAGGGGGAATCACCCACCTGGTGTCCCAGGTCTAAATCAGGCCCTGATTAGAGGGAAAATCACCCACCTGGTGTCCCAGGTCTAAATCAGGCCCTGATTAGAGGGGAATCACCCACCTGGTGTCCCAGGTCTAAATCAGGCCCTGATTAGAGGGAAAATCACCCACCTGGTGTCCCAGGTCTAAATCAGGCCCTGATTAGAGGGGAATCACCCACCCTGGTGTCCCAGGTCTAAATCAGGCCCTGATTAGAGGGGAATCACCCACCTGGTGTTCCAGGTCTAAATCAGGCCCTGATTAGAGGGGGAATCACCCACCTGGTGTTCCAGGTCTAAATCAGGCCCTGATTAGAGGGGGAATCACCCACCTGGTGTTCCAGGTCTAAATCAGGCCCTGATTAGAGGGGAATCACCCACCCTGGTGTCCCAGGTCTAAATCAGGCCCTGATTAGAGGGGAATCACCCACCCTGGTGTCCCAGGTCTAAATCAGGCCCTGATTAGAGGGGGAATCACCCACCTGGTGTTCCAGGTCTAAATCATGCCCTGATTGGAGGGGAAATCACCCACCTGGTGTTCCAGGTCTAAATCAGGCCCTGATTAGAGGGGAACAATGAAAAATGGCAGTGGTTGAGTTTGAGGGCTCTATTTAGTGCACTACATTTGACCAGGTCCATAGCTCCAGTCAAAAGTAGCGCACTATATAGGGACTAGGGTGGCGTTTGGGGCGGAGACCAACACTCCTCACCATCGACCCTGCCCTCTGCATCGCAGCACGTTCCCTGTCAGTCAGACTGGGACGAGGACAACACTCCTCACCATCGACCCTGCCCTCTGCATCGCAGCACGTTCCCTGTCAGTCAGACTGGGACGAGGCCAACACTCCTCACCATCGACCCTGCCCTCTGCATCGCAGCACGTTCCCTGTCAGTCAGACTGGGACGAGGACAACACTCCTCACCATCGACCCTGCCCTCTGCATCGCAGCACGTTCCCTGTCAGTCAGACTGGGACGAGGACAACACTCCTCACCATCGACCCTGCCCTCTGCATCGCAGCACGTTCCTTGTCAGTCGGATCAGAACAGGAAAAGGGAAACCAGATCGTCATCTGTTAGTATAAACAGTTGACATGTCTAACGCCTCCTAACTGGGCTAGTGTTGGGTCCTGGTGGGTCGTTGGGGACCGTAAGGGCCACGGTCTGGTTGGAGTCCCAAGTGGTCCCCTGTTCCCTTTAGAGTGCACTACTTTAGACCACAGGCTTTGGGCCTTGGTCCTCTGGTCAACAGTAGTGCACTACTTTAGACCACAGGCTTTGGGCCCTGGTCCTCTGGTCAACAGTAGTGCACTACTTTAGACCACAGCCTTTGGGCCCTGGTCCTCTGGTCAACAGTAGTGCACTCCTTTAGACCACACAGCCTTTGGGCCCTGGTCCTCTGGTCAACAGTAGTGCACTACTTTAGACCACACAGCCTTTGGGCCCTGGTCCTCTGGTCAACAGTAGTGCACTACTTTAGACCACAGCCTTTGGGCCCTGGTCCTCTGGTCAACAGTAGTGCACTCTAAAGGGAACAGGGAGACATTTGGGGCGCAGCCTGTTTAGGTCATTTGTCTCCTGGCCACTGGGGGGGGGGGGAAGAGATGGAATTCCCCCCTCCCCCCGTTATCTTCAAAGCCAGACAAAAATACAATATTATGGTTTGAAATTAGCTACTGGATATGAGCATTCCACAACAGAGTGTTGCTGCCCTCCGAGTCTGGAGGATCGGACAGAGTGTTGCTGCCCCCCCCCCCCTGAGTCTGGAGGACCGGACAGAGTGTTGCTGCCCCCCCCCCCCCCCCCCCCCCCGAGTCTGGAGGACCGGACAGAGTGTTGCTGCCCCCCCCCCCCCCCCCCCCGAGTCTGGAGGACCGGACAGAGTGTTGCTGCCCCCCCCCCCCCCCCGAGTCTGGAGGATCGGACAGAGTGTTGCTGCCCCCCCCCGAGTCTGGAGGATCGGACAGAGTGTTGCTGCCCCCCCCTGAGTCTGGAGGATCGGACAGAGTGTTGCTGCCCCCCCCCCCCCCCCCTGAGTCTGGAGGACCGGACAGAGTGTTGCTGCCCCCCCCCCCCCCGAGTCTGGAGGACCGGACAGAGTGTTGCTGCCCCCCCCCCCCCCGAGTCTGGAGGATCGGACAGAGTGTTGCTGCCCCCCCCGAGTCTGGAGGATCGGACAGAGTGTTGCTGCCCCCCCCCCCCCGAGTCTGGAGGATCGGACAGAGTGTTGCTGCCCCCCCCCCCCGAGTCTGGAGGATCGGACAGAGTGTTGCTGCCCCCCCCCCCCCCCGAGTCTGGAGGATCGGACAGAGTGTTGCTGCCCCCCCCCCCCCCCCCCGAGTCTGGAGGATCGGACAGAGTGTTGCTGCCCCCCCCCCCCCCCCCCGAGTCTGGAGGATCGGACAGAGTGTTGCTGCCCCCCCCCGAGTCTGGAGGATCGGACAGAGTGTTGCTGCTCCCCCCCCCGAGTCTGGAGGATCGGACAGAGTGTTGCTGCCCCCCCCCCGAGTCTGGAGGATCGGACAGAGTGTTGCTGCCCCCCCCCGAGTCTGGAGGATCGGACAGAGTGTTGCTGCCCCCCCCCGAGTCTGGAGGATCGGACAGAGTGTTGCTGCCCCCCCCGAGTCTGGAGGATCGGACAGAGTGTTGCTGCCACCCCCCCCGAGTCTGGAGGATCGGACAGAGTGTTGCTGCCCCCCCCCCGAGTCTGGAGGATCGGACAGAGTGTTGCTGCCCCCCCCCCCCGAGTCTGGAGGATCGGACAGAGTGTTGCTGCCCCCCCCGAGTCTGGAGGATCGGACAGAGTGTTGCTGCCCCCCCCCCCCCCCCCCGAGTCTGGAGGATCGGACAGAGTGTTGCTGCCCCCCCCCCCCCCGAGTCTGGAGGATCGGACAGAGTGTTGCTGCCCCCCCCCCCCCCCCCCCCGAGTCTGGAGGATCGGACAGAGTGTTGCTGCCCCCCCCCCCCCCCCCCCGAGTCTGGAGGATCGGACAGAGTGTTGCTGCCCCCCCCCCCGAGTCTGGAGGATCGGACAGAGTGTTGCTGCCCCCCCCCCCCCCCCCGAGTCTGGAGGATCGGACAGAGTGTTGCTGCCCCCCCCCCCCCCGAGTCTGGAGGATCGGACAGAGTGTTGCTGCCCCCCCCCCCCCCGAGTCTGGAGGATCGGACAGAGTGTTGCTGCCCCCCCCCCCGAGTCTGGAGGATCGGACAGAGTGTTGCTGCCCCCCCCCCGAGTCTGGAGGATCGGACAGAGTGTTGCTGCCCCCTCCCGAGTCTGGAGGATCGGACAGAGTGTTGCTGCCCCCCCCCCCCCCCCGAGTCTGGAGGATCGGACAGAGTGTTGCTGCCCCCCCCCCGAGTCTGGAGGACCGGACAGAGCGTTGCTGCCCCCCCCGAGTCCGGAGGACCGGACAGAGCGTTGCTGCCCCCCCCCCCCCGAGTCTGGAGGATCGGACAGAGTGTTGCTGCCCCCCCCCCCGAGTCTGGAGGATCGGACAGAGTGTTGCTGCCCCCCCCCGAGTCTGGAGGATCGGACAGAGTGTTGCTGCCCCCCCCCGAGTCCGGAGGACCGGACAGAGCGTTGCTGCCACCCCCCCGAGTCCGGGGGACCGGACAGAGCGTTGCTGCCCCCCCCCCCCCCCTCCGAGTCCGGAGGACCGGACAAAGTGTTGCTGTCCTCTACTATCTTGGTCTCTATTGAATTCAGTGTATCTGCAGGTACAACCTATGGTAGTGGTTGACAAACCTCGGGTTTTCAGTTGTGACAAACCCAAAAGGAGTTATCTTGTGGCCCGCTAGATAACCTAAGGAATGATTGTAGCCACAACCTTGTCTGTAACTCAGCTGATAATATACAGCCAGTAGACAGGCTGGTCCCTGTATAATATACAGTCAGTAGAAGTGGCAGAGGGGAAGGGGCAGAGGGGAAGGGGCAGAGGGGAAGGGGCAGGGGCAGTAGATTTAGAAGGAGGGTTGGATGTTAATCTCTTGCCTGGTTCATTATGGGTCGCCTGGGTGTCTGCTGGGTCAGGCTGCTCCAGGGTTCTCTGGATGGGGCCAGTCTCTCCTGAGACCTGCCCCCCTGCGTGGAGCTCTGGCTGGGGCTCTGTTCCTGCACCGCTGGCCTGGAACGGGGCTGTTGGCACACACAGACACACACAGACACAAAACCCAATAAGTAAAAACATTCACAACTGAATCAACTACATTTTAAATAATGAGTGAATTTCCATTTGAAATGTTACTGGCAGAGCATAATGGCAGTGAGTGTACTTCAGAGAAATGCCCCCCAGACTCACATTCAACTTCAATGTGAAAGGCCCTCTGCCCTTCTCTGCCAAAGTCTTTTCACTTGTCTGAGTGTGTGTGTGTGTGTAAAACAGAGAGAGACAGAGAGACAGACAGAGAGACAGACAGAGCGACAGACAGAGCGACAGACAGAGAGAGAAAGAGAAAGAGAGAGAGAGAAGAGAGAGGAGGGAGAGGCAAGAGAGGCGAGAGAGATAGAGGAGAGAGAGAGCGAGATACAATCGGAAGTTTAAATACACCTTAGCCAAATACATTTAAACTCAGTTTTTCACAATTCCTGACATTTAATCCTAGTAAACATTCCCTGTCTTAGGTCAGTTAGGATCACCACTTTATTTCATGAATGTGAAATGTCAGAATAATAGGAGAGCGAGTCCCTCCTGCAGCAAAGCAACCCCACAATATGATGCTGCCACCCCCGTGCTTCATGGTTGGGATGGTGATCTTTGGCTTGCAAGCCTCCCCCTTTTTCCTCTAAACCTAACGATGGTCATTATGGCCAAACAGTTCTATTTTTGTTTCATCAGAACAGAGGACATTTCTCCAAAAAGTACGATCTTTGTCCCCATGTGCAGTTGCAAACCGTAGTCCGGCTTTTTTATGGCGGTTTGGGAGCAGTGGCTTCTTCCTTGCTGAGCGGCCTTTCAGGTTATGTTGATATAGGACTCGTTTTACTGTGGATATTGATACTTTTGTACCTGTGTCCTCCAGCATCTTCACAAGGTCCTTTGCTGTTGTTCTGGGATTGATTTGCACTTTTTGCACCAAAGTACGTTCATTTCTAGGAGACAGAACGCGTCTCCTTCCTGAGCGGTGTGATGGTTGCGTGGTCCCATGGTGTTTATACTTGCGTACTATTGTTTGTACAGATGAACGTGGTACCTTCAGGCGTTTGGAAATTGCTCCCAAGGATGAACCATACTTGTGGAGGTCTACAATTTTTTTGTCTGAGGTCTTGGCTAATTTCTTTTTATTTTCCCATGATGTCAAGCAAAGAGGCACTGAGTTTGAAGGTAGGCCTTGAAATATATCCACAGGTACACCTCCAATTGACTCAAATGATGTCAATTAGCCTATCAGAAGCTTCTAAAGCCATGACATCATTTTCTGGAATTTTCCAAGCTGTTTAAAGGCACAGTCAACTTCGTGTATGTAAACGTCTGACCCACTGGAATTGTGATACAGTGAATTTTAACTGAAATAATCTGTCTGTAAACAATTATTGGAAACATTACTTGTGTCATGCACAAAGTAGATGTCCTAACCGACTTGCCAAAACTATAGTTTGTTAACAAGAAATTTGTGGAGTGGTTGAAAAACTAGTTTTAATGAATCCAACCTAAGTGTATATAAACTTCCGACTTCAACTGTATATAGAGGAATGAGAGAGAGAGAGAGAGGTGAGATAGAAGAATGCAAAAATCTAAGAAAGAAATGTCCAACCTGAAAACCAGAAAACCTGATCCAGAAAACCTGAGTCTATGCCTTCACTACGGTGAATCTCTAAAACAATACAGAAATACACAAGAGTTATATATCCAACACAAAGAGGGTAAAACATATACATGATCAAATACAAATCTTATAATCAGCTATTAAAGACTACCAGAACCCACTGGATTCTCCAGTTATATTGAATGAACTACAGGACAAAATACAAACCCTCCAAACCAAAAAGGCCTGTGGTGTTGATGGTATCCTTAATGAAATGATAAAATATACAGACCACACATTCCAATTGTCTATACTAATACTCTTTAACATCGTCCTCAACTCTGGAATCTTCCCCAATATTAGGAACCAAGGACTGATCACCTCAATCCACTAAAGTGGAGACAAATTTGACCCCAATAACTACGGTGGGAAACGCATCAACAGCAACCTTGGGGAAAATCCTCTGCATTATCATTAACAACAGACTCGTACATTTCCTCAGTGAAAACAATGTACTGAGCAAATGTTAAATTGGCTTTTTACCAAATTATCGTACGACAGACCACGTATTCACCCTGCACACCCTAATTGACAAACAAACAAACCAAAACAAAGGCAAAGTCTTCTCATGCTTTGTTGATTTCAAAAAAGCTTTTGACTCAATTTGGCATGAGGGTCTGCTATACAAATTGATGGAAAGTGGGGTTGGGGGGAAAAACATACAACATTATAAAATCAATGCACACAAAATCGGCAAAAAACACACACATTTCTTCACACAGGGCCGTGGGGTGAGACAGGGATGCAGCTTGAGCCCCACCCTCTTCAACATATATATCAACGAATTGGCGCGGGCACTAGACCAGTCTGCAGCACCCGGCCTCACCCTACTAGAATCTGAAGTCAAACGTCTACTGATGATCTGGTGCTTCTGTCCCCGACCAAGGAGGGCCTACAGCAGCACCTAGATCTGTCCCCGACCAAGGAGGGCCTACAGCAGCACCTAGATCTGTCCCCGACCAAGGAGGGCCTCCAGCAGCACCTAGATCTGTCCCCGACCAAGGAGGGTCTACAGCAGCACCTAGATCTGTCCCAACCTAGGAGGGCCTACAGCAGCACCTAGATCTGTCCCAACCTAGGAGGGCCTACAGCAGCACCTAGATATGTCCCCAACCCAGGAGGGTCTACAGCAGCACCTAGATCTGTCCCCGACCAAGGAGGGCCTACAGCAGCACCTAGATCTGTCCCAACCAAGGAGGGCCTACAGCAGCACCTAGGTCTTCTGCACAGATTATGGGCCCTGACAGTAAATCTCAGTAAGTAATGGTGTTCCAGAAAAGGTCCAGTCGCTAGGACCACAAATACAAATCCCATCTAGACACTTTTGCCCTAGAGCACACAAAAAACTATACAACCTTGGCCTAAACATCACAGGTAACTTCCACAAAGCTGTGAACGATCTGAGAGACAAGACAAGAAGGGCCTTCTACGCCATCAAAAGGAACATAAAGTTCGACATTCCAATTAGGATCTGGCTAAAAATACTTGAATGAGTTATAAAACCCATTGCCATTTATGGTTGTGAGGTCTGGGGTCCGCTCACCAACCAAGACTTCACAAAATGGGACAAACACCGAATTGAGACTCTGCATGCAAAATTCTGCAAAAATATCAGAGCAGAATACCCACTAATGATAAAATCCAGAAATGAGCCGTTAAATTCTACAACCATCTAAAAGGAAGTGATTCCCAAACCTTCCATAACAAAGCCATCACCTGCAGAGAGACGAACCTGGGGAAGAGTCCCCTAAGCAAGCTGGTCCTGGGGCTCTGTTCACAAACACAATCAGACCCCACAGAGCCCCAGGACAGCAACACAATTAGACACAACCAAATCATGAGAAAACAAAAAAGATAATTATTTCCCATGTGTCAAGTAATTAACAAAAAAACAGAGCAAACTAGAATGCTATTTGGCCCTAAACAGAGAGTACACAGTTTAGGGCCACATGCAGAATCTGCCACAGTGGCAGGTCTATTCCTCCTCAGTAACTGTTACTATTCCAGGTCTATTCCTCCTCAGTAACTGTTACTATTCCAGGTCTCTTCCTCCTCAGTAACTGTTACTATTCCAGGTATATTCCTCCTCAGTAACTATTCCAGGTCTATTCCTCCTCAGTAACTGTTACTATTCCAGGTCTATTCCTCCTCATTAACTGTTACTATTCCAGGTCTATTCCTCCTCAGTAACTGTTACTATTCCAGGTCTATTCCTCCTCAGTAACTGTTACTATTCCAGGTATATTCCTCCTCAGTAACTGTTACTATTCCAGGTCTATTCCTCCTCAGTAACTATAAACTAATCCAGGTCTATTCCTCCTCAGTAACTATAAACTATTCCAGGTCTATTCCTCCTCAGTAACTATAAACTATTCCAGGTCTATTCCTCCTCAGTAACTGTTACTATTCCAGGTCTATTCCTCCTCAGTAACTGTTACTATTCCTGTTCTATTCCTCCTCAGTAACTATGAACTATTCCAGGTCTATTCCTCCTCAGTAACTATGAACTATTCCAGGTCTATTCCTCCTCAGTAACTATTAACTATTCCAGGTATATTCCTCCTCAGTAACTATTACTATTCCAGGTCTATTCCTCCTCAGTAACTGTAACTATTCCAGGTCTATTCCTCCTCTGTAACTATTCCAGGTCTATTCCTCCTCTGTAACTATTCCAGGTCTATTCCTCCTCTGTAACTATTACTATTCCAGGTCTATTCCTCCTCAGTAACTGTTACTATTCCAGGTCTATTCCTCCTCAGTAACTGTTACTATTCCAGGTCTATTCCTCCTCAGTAACTGTTACTACTCCAGGTATATTCCTCCTCAGTAACTATAAACTATTCCAGGTCTATTCCTCCTCAGTAACTGTAACTATTCCAGGTCTATTCCTCCTCAGTAACTGTTACTATTCCAGGTCTATTCCTCCTCAGTAACTATTCCAGGTCTATTCTTCCTCAGTAACTATGAACTATTCCAGGTCTATTCCTCCTCTGTAACTATTACTATTCCAGGTCTATTCCTCCTCACTAACTATTAACTATTCCTGGTATATTCCTCCTCAGTAACTGTTACTATTCCAGGGCTATTCATCCTCAGTAACTATGAACTATTCCAGGTCTATTCCTCCTCAGTAACTATTAACTATTCCAGGTATATTCCTCCTCAGTAACTGTTACTATTCCAGGTCTATTCCTCCTCAGTAACTATTCCAGGTATATTCCTCCTCAGTAACTGTTACTATTCCAGGTCTATTCCTCCTCAGTAACTATTACTATTCCAGGTCTATTCCTCCTCAGTAACTGTAACTATTCCAGGTCTATTCCTCCTCAGTAACTATTAACTATTCCAGGTCTATTCCTTCTCAGTAACTATTAACTATTCCAGGTCTATTCCTCCTCAGTAAGTATTCCTCCTCTATTCCAGCTATTCCAGGTCTCTAATGAGAAACTGTCGAACCTTCCCAGCATGAGTTGAGGCAATGTTAGGTAACGTCCTGCCCCTGTCTGACACTGCAGGGCCTGAACGTCTCCAATCTGACTGGAAAAGAAGTAAGGATTAGCCGCTCCTCCTCTCGCTCCCGACAACACTTCCTCATTCTGAGGTGTTGTGACGACGCACAAAGCGGTTGCCGACCACGCCCGAGCACCATGCGCATGTCACTAACAATTAGAACGGCTCAATGAGGGTCTGAGAGGAGAGATGTTTCCAGGACAGGGCCCTACCGGGTCAGGCTGTTAGGGGGTACTGTACCTGGGACCTGGGACTAGGGTAGGGGCTGGTTTCAGCTGGGGTATTTGGGCTAGAGGACGAGGGTACGGCAGGGTTAGGGTACTGTACCTGGGACTAGGGTAGGGGCTGGTTTCAGCTGGGGTATTTGGGCTAGAGGACGAGGGTACGGCAGGGTTAGGGTACTGTACCTGGGACTAGGGTAGGGGCTGGTTTCAGCTGGGGTATTTGGGCTAGAGGACGAGGGTACGGCAGGGTTAGGGTACTGTACCTGGGACCTGGGGCTAGGGTAGGGGCTGGTTTCAGCTGGGGTATTTGGGCTAGAGGACGAGGGTACGGCAGGGTTAGGGTACTGTACCTTCAGTGGGTGTACTGGGGCTGCTGTCTGCAGATGAGGTCTCCTCCTCTGCCCTGGGGGACGTGACTACGGGGTCATCCTGGGACAGTTTATCCTGGAGCTTGTCCTGTTGGCTCCTACTCGTCTTCTCCCACTGGGTGGCGACCAGGTTGCGGAGGAAGGTGCCTCTACAGGAACACAGACATGGAGGAAACTGGAGGTGACTGAGCCGCCATGGAGGGGGGGGGGGGTCGACAACACCATTACGGGGCAAGCATGGCAAAAACCAAATCATCCAGGATCACAGCAACAAAACAATAGATTAGACAGATTAGAAGAGAGAGACAAGCCCCCACAGGACCTGAACCAGACACACTGATTATAGTCTAGAAATACACAAATATAATTTATAACCAAAAGAATTTGATGTTGATTCCCCAGAACAGATACCATACCCTGCAGCATGGCTGTGATAGCCATTACGCTTCTCGGCCCCTGCCACAGATACGCTGCCCACGCTCTCAGATGGCACGGTCCTAGCCAGCGACAGAAGCCAAGCCAACCACCACACCACCACACCCTCACCACACCAGGAACTCCCTCTCCCTCTCCCTCTCTCTCTCCCCAGGGGAGGGCTCAGTAGGGGCGGGGGCAGCTACTCCAGATAAAACAGGCCCACCTGGATCACTGCAATACATCATTCAGACTTACTGCTGTTAATCTTCTCTCTAAGTATTGAGTCGTTTCATTTTACCGTCCAAAGGGACTGTATGCAGCCGGCTATAGCCTCGTATCCCCTGTGGACCGGTTCGTACAGAAAACCAACATTTAGGCTGCAAAGGCGTAGATTTCCTACTTAACTCGATTTAATGTTGAGAGGGCGAAGAAAAAAAACCTGGAGAAAATATTTGTAATTTCTTTATGAAACACCATTTTCCACCACCGCGCTAGCGTAGCTAATGCTAATCCCGGTCCACGCTAGAGAGTGTTAAAACGATCAGATCAGGGGTGGAAAAAAAACAGACTGCTGCAACCTGATTGGCTGAACGCAGTACGGTACATCCGGGGATTAGCATTAGCTACTCTAGCATGGCGGTGGGAAATGGTGTCCTGGGATTAGCATTAGCTACTCTAGTGTATGGTGGTGGAAAATGGTGTTCTGGGATTAGCATTAGCTACTCTAGTGTATGTATGGTGGTGGAAAATGGTGTTCTGGGATTAGCATTAGCTACGCTAGCATGGTGGGATTAGCATTAGCTACGCTAGCATGGTGGTGGAAAATGGCTCCAACCCAACATCAACATGTGAAAATGGCTTTTCTATGTTTTGTAGTAAAAAAAAAAAATGGAGGGTTGTCCCTCCACTCTAACCACTAGTCTACCTGCCTCCCCTCCACTCTAACCACTAGTCTACCTGCCTCCCCTCCACTCTAACCACTAGTCTACCTGCCTCCCCTCCACTCTAACCACTAGTCTACCTGCCTCCCCTCCACTCTAACCACTAGTCTACCTGCCTCCCCTCCACTCTAACCACTAGTCTACCTGCCTCCCCTCCACTCTAACCACTAGTCTACCTGCCTCCCCTCCACTCTAACCACTAGTCTACCTGCCTCCCCTCCACTCTAACCACTAGTCTACCTGCCTCCCCTCCACTCTAACCACTAGTCTACCTGCCTCCCCTCCACTCTAACCACTAGGCTACCTGCCTCCCCTCCACTCTAACCACTAGTCTACCTGCCTCCCCTCCACTCTAACCACTAGTCTACCTGCCTCCCCTCCACTCTAACCACTAGTCTACCTGCCTCCCCTCCACTCTAACCACTAGGCTACCTGCCTCCCCTCCACTCTAACCACTAGTCTACCTGCCTCCCCTCCACTCTAACCACTAGTCTACCTGCCTCCCCTCCACTCTAACCACTAGTCTACCTGCCTCCCCTCCACTCTAACCACTAGTCTACCTGCCTCCCCTCCACTCTAACCACTAGTCTACCTGCCTCCCCTCCACTCTAACCACTAGTCTACCTGCCTCCCCTCCACTCTAACCACTAGTCTACCTGCCTCCCCTCCACTCTAACCACTAGGCTACCTGCCTCCCCTCCACTCTAACCACTAGTCTACCGTGCCGTCCCTCCACTCTAACCACTAGTCTACCTGCCTCCCCTCCACTCTAACCACTAGTCTACCTGCCTCCCCTCCACTCTAACCACTAGTCTACCTGCCTCCCCTCCACTCTAACCACTAGTCTACCTGCCTCCCCTCCACTCTAACCACTAGGCTACCTGCCTCCCCTCCACTCTAACCACTAGTCTACCGTGCCGTCCCTCCACTCTAACCACTAGTCTACCTGCCTCCCCTCCACTCTAACCACTAGTCTACCTGCCTCCCCTCCACTCTAACCACTAGTCTACCTGCCTCCCCTCCACTCTAACCACTAGTCTACCTGCCTCCCCTCCACTCTAACCACTAGTCTACCTGCCTCCCCTCCACTCTAACCACTAGTCTACCGTGCCGTCCCTCCACTCTAACCACTAGTCTACCTGCCTCCCCTCCACTCTAACCACTAGTCTACCGTGCCGTCCCTCCACTCTAACCACTAGTCTACCTGCCTCCCCTCCACTCTAACCACTAGGCTACCTGCCTCCCCTCCACTCTAACCACTAGTCTACCTGCCTCCCCTCCACTCTAACCACTAGTCTACCTGCCTCCCCTCCACTCTAACCACTAGTCTACCTGCCTCCCCTCCACTCTAACCACTAGGCTACCTGCCTCCCCTCCCCTCCACTCTAACCACTAGTCTACCTGCCACCCCTCCACTCTAACCACTAGTCTACCTGCCTCCCCTCCACTCTAACCACTAGTCTACCTGCCGCCCCTCCACTCTAACCACTAGTCTACCTGCCTCCCCTCCACTCTAACCACTAGTCTACCTGCCTCCCCTCCACTCTAACCACTAGTCTACCTGCCACCCCTCCACTCTAACCACTAGTCTACCTGCCTCCCCTCCACTCTAACCACTAGTCTACCGTGCGGCACATATGTAGATGTTGGGGGTGATGCTGGAGATGACCAGCATGACGTTTCCCCTTTAATCCAGTTTATTGTCATGTGATGAATCTTACACCTTCAGTTCTGCTCCATTGGTGTCTTGAACCTGTCAATCAATGTTCATGATAAAACCCTGTTAAATTGATTGGTTGAACCCGACTTTAAATCATAAACCGCAGACCACACCGTTAATACCAACACACCATTTCAAAATGGACCCCAACACACCATAACACCCAGGCTACGTCCCAATTGGCTCCCTATTCAATACATAGTCCACTACTTTTGACCATTAAAAACCCTATTGGCTCTGGTCTAAAGTAGTGCACTTTAATAGGGAATAGGGCGCCATTTAGGATACAACCATGACCCCCAGCTCCCAGAAAGCAGCAGCAGGCTCCAAAGCAGGTCGGCCACCTCCCATCATGCAACATAACGTTCCATAAACCGTACTTACTGGAACTTCCTGAGGACGGGCTTGTCCATATTAACATTACAGTCCTCTGGGCTGGGGAGAGAACATTAGTTTATAACCGCTACAGTACATATCAACCGACCACAGACACCACTACCGTTTCATTAACAAAATGGCTGCTAATTAATCATACTGTAGTGTGGTGACTTGACAAGGAATGTCCACACGCGTTTTCAATATGAATTTCCTTCGCTTCCAAACTCAGAAATAAAATGTGTCCAGCCATGTAGGAGAGAGACATACCAACTCAACACGAGGCAGTGGTAGGATACAGAGATACCAACTCAACACGAGGCAGTGGTAGGATACAGGAGAGAGACATACCATCTCAACACGAGGCAGTGGTAGGATACAGAGATACCATCTCAACACGAGGCAGTGGTAGGATACAGAGATACCAACTCAACACGAGGCAGTGGTAGGATACAGGAGAGAGACATACCATCTCAACACGAGGCAGTGGTAGGATACAGAGATACCAACTCAACACGAGGCAGTGGTAGGATACAGGAGAGAGACATACCAACTCAACACGAGGCAGTGGTAGGATACAGAGATACCAACTCAACACAAGGCAGTGGTAGGATACAGGAGAGAGACATACCATCTCAACACGAGGCAGTGGTAGGATACAGATATACCAACTCAACACGAGGCAGTGTTAGGATACAGATATACCAACTCAACACGAGGCAGTGTTAGGATACAGATATACCATCTCAACACGAGGCAGTGGTAGGATACAGAGATACCAACTCAACACGAGGCAGTGTTAGGATACAGATATACCAACTCAACACGAGGCAGTGTTAGGATACAGATATACCATCTCAACACGAGGCAGTGGTAGGATACAGAGATACCAACTCAACACGAGGCAGTGGTAGGATACAGATTTACCAACTCAACACGAGGCAGTGTCAAATCGTACTACTCCGACTCGGTCTGATGACATCACAGGAGGGGAAAGGTCACGCCAACACCAATGTCCATAATAACATAGACAGTAACAACACTATACTGCAGTTAAGGACAATACTTATTCAGTAGGAAATATTTATAGACCGTCCATACTAGAGGCATGTAGCAACTAACAGTCAAATCCACCACTTAGTTATACTTAATATATGGTGAGCATGGTAACCCTGGTCTCCAAGCTCCTCATATAGACAGAGACAATTACCATGGTAACCCTGGTCTCCAAGCTCCTCATATAGACAGAGACAATTACCATGGTAACCCTGGTCTCCAAGCTCCTCATATAGACAGAGAGCTGGCTGATGAATGAGACAGTTAGCATGGTAACCCTGGTCTCCATGGTAATTAGAACATCTGAACAGAACCTGATAGTCATACCATTGTGTCATCATTGCATTCCAAACTTCCGCATCATCAGAACCAATTCCATGCAGCTATTGAAACCATTCATAAATAGGTGCAACGTACAGACATCACTCCTCCATTTCCTGGTTGCAAAAATTATAATAGTTCCCCTTATTTCAGTTTATGTGTGACAAAACAAGCAAGTCTAGTGTAGAGAATCATTGTACCATCTAATCCGCTGTGAAATATATATTCAATAACCAAAAATATTGTATTTTCAGCTGTTTGAAGCTGGTGAACAAAACCGAAAGTAAAAGACGCAAAAACGAAACCGAAGAACGGGAAGCAAAGAAATAGCGCGAATAGAACAGATCCGCAGCTTCTTAGACTTTCAATGAGAATGACAGATCTATAACTCATATTGCTATGTGAATTTGGTCAGGTAAGCCAAAAAAGTGACATAGTGCAGTTTTAAAAGAGAAGAGAGGGTTTAAACTTCTGAACAGAGGCAGAGGCAGGCCAGGGAAAGAGAAGAGAGGAAACAGAAACAGAGGCAGGCCAGGGAAAGAGAAGAGAGGAAACAGAAACAGAGGCAGGCCAGGGAAAGAGAAGAGAGGAAACAGAAACAGAGGCAGGCCAGGGAAAGAGAAGAGAGGAAACAGAAACAGAGGCAGGCCAGGGAAAGAGAAGAGAGGAAACAGAAACAGAGGCAGGTCAGGGAAAGAGAAGAGAGGGTTTAAACAGAAACAGAGGCAGGCCAGGGAAAGAGAAGAGAGGAAACAGAAACAGAGGCAGGTCAGGGAAAGAGAAGAGAGGAAACAGAAACAGAGGCAGGCCAGGGAAAGAGAAGAGAGGAAACAGAAACAGAGGCAGGTCAGGGAAAGAGAAGAGAGGAAACAGAAACAGAGGCAGGCCAGGGAAAGAGAAGAGAGGAAACAGAAACAGAGGCAGGCCAGGGAAAGAGAAGAGAGGAAACAGAAACAGAGGCAGGTCAGGGAAAGAGAAGAGAGGAAACAGAAACAGAGGCAGGCCAGGGAAAGAGAAGAGAGGAAACAGAAACAGAGGCAGGTCAGGGAAAGAGAAGAGAGGAAACAGAAACAGAGGCAGGCCAGGGAAAGAGAAGAGAGGAAACAGAAACAGAGGTAGGCCAGGGAAAGAGAAGAGAGGAAACAGAAACAGAGGCAGGCCAGGGAAAGAGAAGAGAGGAAACAGAAACAGAGGCAGGCCAGGGAAAGAGAAGAGAGGAAACAGAAACAGAGGCAGGCCAGGGAAAGAGAAGAGAGGAAACAGAAACAGAGGCAGGCCAGGGAAAGATAATAGAGGGTTTAAACAGAAACAGAGGCAGGCCAGGGAAAGAGAAGAGAGGAAACAGAAACAGAGGCAGGCCAGGGAAAGAGAAGAGAGGAAACAGAAACAGAGGCAGGCCAGGGAAAGAGAAGAGAGGAAACAGAAACAGAGGCAGGCCAGGGAAAGAGAAGAGAGGAAACAGAAACAGAGGCAGGCCAGGGAAAGAGAAGAGAGGAAACAGAAACAGAGGTAGGCCAGGGAAAGAGAAGAGAGGAAACAGAAACAGAGGCAGGTCAGGGAAAGAGAAGAGAGGAAACAGAAACAGAGGCAGGCCAGGGAAAGAGAAGAGAGGGTTCAAACAGAAACAGAGGTAGGCCAGGGAAAGAGAAGAGAGGAAACAGAAACAGAGGCAGGCCAGGGAAAGAGAAGAGAGGGTTCAAACAGAAACAGAGGTAGGCCAGGGAAAGAGAAGAGAGGAAACAGAAACAGAGGCAGGCCAGGGAAAGAGAAGAGAGGAAACAGAAACAGAGGCAGGCCAGGGAAAGAGAAGAGAGGAAACAGAAACAGAGGCAGGCCAGGGAAAGAAAATAGCTGAAAATTGGAGCAGGGTAGCAAGCATTTTTCCGATGTTGTTTCACCCGTTGCCAGAATCACTCTTTCTCCGTGTATTAAACCTTTTGCCCTATATGGTTCTACCAACAGAATGTGGTGTTACAATCATTCATATTGTATGTTATACTATAATTCAGCCTCAATGAGATGCTAGATACCGTCCCCAGTGACAGAATATGGTAACTCTCTTTAGCTATAAAGCTAACGTACCAGAATATGGTAAACCCTCTTTAGCTATAAAGCTAACGTACCAGAATATGGTAAACCCTCTTTAGCTATAAAGCTAACGTACCAGAATATGGTAACTCTCTTTAGCTATAAAGCTAACGTACCAGCATATGGTAAACCCTCTTTAGCTATAAAGCTAACGTACCAGCATATGGTAAACCCTCTTTAGCTATAAAGCTAACGTACCAGTGACAGAATATGGTAAACCCTCTTTAGCTATAAAGCTAACGTACCAGAATATGGTAAACCCTCTTTAGCTATAAAGCTAACGTACCAGAATATGGTAACCCTCTTTAGCTATAAAGCTAACGTACCAGAATATGGTAACCCTCTTTAGCTATAAAGCTAACGTACCAGATATGGTAAACCCTCTTTAGCTATAAAGCTAACATACCAGAATATGGTAACTCTCTTTAGCTATAAAGCTAACGTACCAGAGACAGACTATGGTAAATTCTCTTTAGCTATAAAGCTAACGTACCAGAATATGGTAACTCTCTTTAGCTATAAAGCTAACGTACCAGAATATGGTAAACCTCTTTAGCTATAAAGCTAACGTACCAGTGACAGACTATGGTAAACCTCTTTAGCTATAAAGCTAACGTACCAGTGACAGAATATGGTAAACCCTCTTTAGCTATAAAGCTAACGTACCAGTGACAGACTATGGTAAACCTCTTTAGCTATAAAGCTAACGTACCAGTGACAGACTATGGTAAACCTCTTTAGCTATAAAGCTAACGTACCAGTGACAGACTATGGTAAACCTCTTTAGCTATAAAGCTAACGTACCAGTGACAGAATATGGTAAACCCTCTTTAGCTATAAAGCTAACGTACCAGTGACAGAATATGGTAAACCCTCTTTAGCTATAAAGCTAACGTACCAGTGACAGACTATGGTAAACCCTCTTTAGCTATAAAGCTAACGTACCAGAATATGGTAAACCCTCTTTAGCTATAAAGCTAACGTACCAGAATATGGTAAACCCTCTTTAGCTATAAAGCTAACGTACCAGAATATGGTTAACCCTCTTTAGCTATAAAGCTAACGCACCAGAATATGGTAACTCTCTTTAGCTATAAAGCTAACGTACCAGAATATGCTAAACCCTCTTTAGCTATAAAGCTAACGTGCCAGAATATGGTAACTCTCTTTAGCTATAAAGCTAACATACCAGTGACAGACTATGGTAAACCCTCTTTAGCTATAAAGCTAACGTACCAGTGACAGACTATGGTAAACCTCTTTAGCTATAAAGCTAATGGTCCAGTGACAGACTATGGTAAACTCTCTTTAGCTATAAAGCTAACGTACCAGTGACAGACTATGGTAAACCTCTTTAGCTATAAAGCTAACGTACCAGAATATGGTAAACCCTCTTTAGCTATAAAGCTAACGTACCAGTGACAGACTATGGTAAACCTCTTTAGCTATAAAGCTAACGTACCAGTGACAGACTATGGTAAACCTCTTTAGCTATAAAGCTAACGTACCAGTGACAGCCCTCTTACATAAGGCCTGAATAGAAGTCTCTAATTGGGGATTTGAATTGACGGCCCATCTGTTGGTTGTTGTCAGGAAGTCTGAACAGCGTGGCGCCTCCCTCCCTCCCTTCTCATCCATGCTTCATCCCTCCCCCTCTTCCTCCCTCCTCCCTCCCTCCCCCTCTTCCTCCCTCCTCCCTCCCTTCTCGTCCATGCTTCATCCCTCCCCCTCTTCCTCCCTCCTCCCTCCCTTCTCATCCATGCTTCATCCCTCCCCCTCTTCCTCCCTCCTCCCTCCCTTCTCATCCATGCTTCATCCCTCCCCCTCTTCCTCCCTCCTCCCTCCCTTCTCATCCATGCTTCATCCCTCCCCCTCTTCCTCCCTCCATCCTTCCCTCCTCTCTTCCTCCATCTCGTTCCCACTCTCTCTCTCTCTGTCTCTCATTCCTTTAAAATGACTAACTATCATAATGATTTAAAATCACAACAGCACCTCACAGAAAGTGACATTCTTTGGCCGTGCAGAGGGCTACTCACCAAACGGCACTGTGGCTGTCCTGCTCAGAGCTGTACAAGGAGAGGAAGAATGGATGGAGGGGTGGAATTTTGGGCAACCACAGCAGCAAGGAAAGAGATTAGGATGGCAGCCAGACATTATGAAGGAGGAGAGGAGAGAGGAAGAGAGGGGAAGAGAGGGGAGGAGAGAGGGGAAGAGAGGGGAAAAGAGGAGAAGAGAGAAGGAGGAGGACAGGAGAGAGGGAGAGAGAGAGGGAAAGAGAGAGAGAGAGAGACAGAGACACATAGAGAGAGAGACAGAGAGGAAAGAGGGAGAAAAACATACAGAAGGGGAGAGAGAGTCAGAGACAAAGCTGACATGAATAGAGAGGAAAGTTAAGACTTGAAATACCAGTACATGATGATGTAGAGTCAATGTTACAGGACAAACAATGACCACTAGACATACTGAAACTATTTATATTATCTAGCAGGAAAAAAAGGGAGGTTGAAGACAAATAATGATGTCTCTTAAATGGTCACCAAAAATGTGTTAATGTCAGTGAGCAATCACTGGTTGTCCATCCAAAACAGCAGAGGATTTAACGCTCAATGGTGGACATCAGGCATCTCAAATAATATACTAGTCACCACACTCCCAAACACTGGTGAAGGCTATCTACAACAATGATGGCTATTCCTATAAGTGGAACAACACTGGCAGGTATATAACCCCCCCTGCTTTCACCATAATAACAGTGACCCTCAGCAGGTATATAACCCCCCCTGCTTTCACCATAATAACAGTGACCCTCAGCAGGTATATAACCCCCCCTGCTTTCACCATAATAACAGTGACCCTCAGCAGGTATATAACCCCCCCCCCCCCCTCTACTTTCACCATAATAACAGTGACCCTCAGCAGGTATATAACCCCCCCCCTGCTTTCACCATAATAACAGTGACCCTCAGCAGGTATATAACCCCCCCCCTCTACTTTCACCATAATAACAGTGACCCTCAGCAGGTATATAACCCCCCCCCCCTCTACTTTCACCATAATAACAGTGACCCTCAGCAGGTATATAACCCCCCCTGCTTTCACCATAATATCAGTGACCCTCAGCAGGTATATAACCCCCCCTCTACTTTCACCATAATATCAGTGACCCTCAGCAGGTATATAACCCCCCCCCCCCCCTCTACTTTCACCATAATAACAGTGACCCTCAGCAGGTATATAACCCCCCCTGCTTTCACCATAATATCAGTGACCCTCAGCAGGTATATAACCCCCCCCCCCCCCTCTACTTTCACCATAATAACAGTGACCCTCAGCAGGTATATAACCCCCCCTGCTTTCACCATAATAACAGTGACCCTCAGCAGGTATATAACCCCCCCTCTACTTTCACCATAATAACAGTGACCCTCAGCAGGTATATAACCCCCCCCCCTGCTTTCACCATAATAACAGTGACCCTCAGCAGGTATATAACCCCCCCTGCTTTCACCATAATAACAGTGACCCTCAGCAGGTATATAACCCCCCCTGCTTTCACCATAATAACAGTGACCCTCAGCAGGTATATAACCCCCTCTACTTTCACCATAATAACAGTGACCCTCAGCAGGTATATAACCCCCCCTCTACTTTCACCATAATAACAGTGACCCTCAGCAGGTATATAACCCCCCCCTCTACTTTCACCATAATAACAGTGACCCTCAGCAGGTATATAACCCCCCCTCTACTTTCACCATAATAACAGTGACCCTCAGCAGGTATATAACCCCCCCCTCTACTTTCACCATAATAACAGTGACCCTCAGCAGGTATATAACCCCCCCCCCCCCCTCTACTTTCACCATAATAACAGTGACCCTCAGCAGGTATATAACCCCCCCCCCCCTCTACTTTCACCATAATAACAGTGACCCTCAGCAGGTATATAACCCCCCCCCCCCCCTGCTTTCACCATAATAACAGTGACCTTCAGCAGGTATATAACCCCCCCCCCTGCTTTCACCATAATAACAGTGACCCTCAGCAGGTATATAACCCCCCCCCCCCCTCTACTTTCACCATAATAACAGTGACCCTCAGCAGGTATATAACCCCCCCCCCCCCCTCTACTTTCACCATAATAACAGTGACCCTCAGCAGGTATATAACCCCCCCCCTCTACTTTCACCATAATAACAGTGACCCTCAGCAGGTATATAACCCCCCCCCCCCCTCTACTTTCACCATAATAACAGTGACCCTCAGCAGGTATATAACCCCCCCCCCCTCTACTTTCACCATAATAACAGTGACCCTCAGCAGGTATATAACCCCCCCCCCCTCTACTTTCACCATAATAACAGTGACCCTCAGCAGGTATATAACCCCCCCCCCCCCTGCTTTCACCATAATAACAGTGACCCTCAGCAGGTATATAACCCCCCCCCTGCTTTCACCATAATAACAGTGACCCTCAGCAGGTATATAACCCCCCCCCCCCTGCTTTCACCATAATAACAGTGACCCTCAGCAGGTATATAACCCCCCCCCCTGCTTTCACCATAATAACAGTGACCCTCAGCAGGTATATAACCCCCCCCCTGCTTTCACCATAATAACAGTGACCCTCAGCAGGTATATAACCCCCCCCCCCCTCTACTTTCACCATAATAACAGTGACCCTCAGCAGGTATATAACCCCCCCCCCCCCTCTACTTTCACCATAATAACAGTGACCCTCAGCAGGTATATAACCCCCCCCCCCTCTACTTTCACCATAATAACAGTGACCCTCAGCAGGTATATAACCCCCCCCCCTCTACTTTCACCATAATAACAGTGACCCTCAGCAGGTATATAACCACCCCCCCCCCCCCTACTTTCACCATAATAACAGTGACCCTCAGCAGGTATATAACCCCCCCCCCCCCCTCTACTTTCACCATAATAACAGTGACCCTCAGCAGGTATATAACCCCCCCCCCCTCTACTTTCACCATAATAACAGTGACCCTCAGCAGGTATATAACCCCCCCCCCCCCTGCTTTCACCATAATAACAGTGACCCTCAGCAGGTATATAACCCCCCCCCCCCTGCTTTCACCATAATAACAGTGACCCTCAGCAGGTATATAACCCCCCCCCCCCCTGCTTTCACCATAATAACAGTGACCCTCAGCAGGTATATAACCCCCCCCCCTGCTTTCACCATAATAACAGTGACCCTCAGCAGGTATATAACCCCCCCCCCTGCTTTCACCATAATAACAGTGACCCTCAGCAGGTATATAACCCCCCCCCCCCCTCTACTTTCACCATAATAACAGTGACCCTCAGCAGGTATATAACCCCCCCCCCCCCCTCTACTTTCACCATAATAACAGTGACCCTCAGCAGGTATATAACCCCCCCCCCCCTCTACTTTCACCATAATAACAGTGACCCTCAGCAGGTATATAACCCCCCCCCCCCTCTACTTTCACCATAATAACAGTGACCCTCAGCAGGTATATAACCACCCCCCCCCCCCCCTACTTTCACCATAATAACAGTGACCCTCAGCAGGTATATAACCCCCCCCCCCCCCCCCTCTACTTTCACCATAATAACAGTGACCCTCAGCAGGTATATAACCCCCCCCCCCCCCCCTCTACTTTCACCATAATAACAGTGACCCTCAGCAGGTATATAACCCCCCCCCCCCCCCTGCTTTCACCATAATAACAGTGACCCTCAGCAGGTATATAACCCCCCCCCCCCCCCTCTACTTTCACCATAATAACAGTGACCCTCAGCAGGTATATAACCCCCCCCCCTCTACTTTCACCATAATAACAGTGACCCTCAGCTGGTATATAACCCCCCCCCCCCCTCTGCTTTCACCATAATAACAGTGACCCTCAGCAGGTATATAACCCCCCCCCCCCCTCTACTTTCACCATAATAACAGTGACCCTCAGCAGGTATATAACCCCCCCCCCCCCTCTACTTTCACCATAATAACAGTGACCCTCAGCAGGTATATAACCCCCCCCCCCCCCTCTACTTTCACCATAATAACAGTGACCCTCAGCAGGTATATAACCCCCCCCCCCCCCCCTCTACTTTCACCATAATAACAGTGACCCTCAGCCGGTATATAACCCCCCCCCCCCCCTCTACTTTCACCATAATAACAGTGACCCTCAGCAGGTATATAACCCCCCCCCCCCCCCTCTACTTTCACCATAATAACAGTGACCCTCAGCAGGTATATAACCCCCCCCCCCCCTCTACTTTCACCATAATAACAGTGACCCTCAGCAGGTATATAACCCCCCCCCCCCCCCTCTACTTTCACCATAATAACAGTGACCCTCAGCAGGTATATAACCCCCCCCCCCCCCCCCCTACTTTCACCATAATAACAGTGACCCTCAGCAGGTATATAACCCCCCCCCCCCCTCTACTTTCACCATAATAACAGTGACCCTCAGCAGGTATATAACCCCCCCCCCCCCCTCTACTTTCACCATAATAACAGTGACCCTCAGCAGGTATATAACCCCCCCCCCCTCTACTTTCACCATAATAACAGTGACCCTCAGCAGGTATATAACCCCCCCCCCCCTCTACTTTCACCATAATAACAGTGACCCTCAGCAGGTATATAACCCCCCCCCCCCCCCCCCTCTACTTTCACCATAATAACAGTGACCCTCAGCAGGTATATAACCCCCCCCCCCTCTACTTTCACCATAATAACAGTGACCCTCAGCAGGTATATAACCCCCTCCCCCCCCTCTACTTTCACCATAATAACAGTGACCATCAGCAGGTATATAACCCCCCCCCCCCCTCTACTTTCACCATAATAACAGTGACCCTCAGCAGGTATATAACCCCCCCCCCCTCTACTTTCACCATAATAACAGTGACCCTCAGCAGGTATATAACCCCCCCCCCCTCTACTTTCACCATAATAACAGTGACCCTCAGCAGGTATATAACCCCCCCCCCTCTACTTTCACCATAATAACAGTGACCCTCAGCAGGTATATAACCCCCCCCCCCCTCTACTTTCACCATAATAACAGTGACCCTCAGCAGGTATATAACCCCCCCCCCCCCTCTACTTTCACCATAATAACAGTGACCCTCAGCAGGTATATAACCCCCCCCCCTCTACTTTCACCATAATAACAGTGACCCTCAGCAGGTATATAACCCCCCCTCTACTTTCACCATAATAACAGTGACCCTCAGCTGGTATATAACCCCCCCTCTACTTTCACCATAATAACAGTGACCCTCAGCAGGTATATAACCCCCCCCCCCCCTGCTTTCACCATAATAACAGTGACCCTCAGCAGGTATATAACCCCCCCCCCCCTCTACTTTCACCATAATAACAGTGACCCTCAGCAGGTATATAACCCCCCCCCCCCCCCTCTACTTTCACCATAATAACAGTGACCATCAGCAGGTATATAACCCCCCCCCCCCCCCCTCTACTTTCACCATAATAACAGTGACCCTCAGCAGGTATATAACCCCCCCCCCTGCTTTCACCATAATAACAGTGACCCTCAGCAGGTATATAACCCCCCCCCCCCCCCTGCTTTCACCATAATAACAGTGACCCTCAGCAGGTATATAACCCCCCCCCCCCCCTCTACTTTCACCATAATAACAGTGACCCTCAGCAGGTATATAACCCCCCCCCCCCCCCCTCTACTTTCACCATAATAACAGTGACCCTCAGCAGGTATATAACCCCCCCCCCCCCCTGCTTTCACCATAATAACAGTGACCCTCAGCAGGTATATAACCCCCCCCCCCCCCCCCCCTGCTTTCACCATAATAACAGTGACCCTCAGCTGGTATATAACCCCCCCCCCCCCCCCCCCCCTGCTTTCACCATAATAACAGTGACCCTCAGCAGGTATATAACCCCCCCCCCCCTCTACTTTCACCATAATAACAGTGACCCTCAGCAGGTATATAACCCCCCCCCCCCCTGCTTTCACCATAATAACAGTGACCCTCAGCTGGTATATAACCCCCCCCCCCCCCTGCTTTCACCATAATAACAGTGACCCTCAGCAGGTATATAACCCCCCCCCCCCCCCTCTACTTTCACCATAATAACAGTGACCCTCAGCTGGTATATAACCCCCCCCCCCCCCCCCCTCTACTTTCACCATAATAACAGTGACCCTCAGCAGGTATATAACCCCCCCCCCCCCTGCTTTCATCATAATAACAGTGACCCTCAGCAGGTATATAACCCCCCCCCCCCTCTACTTTCACCATAATAACAGTGACCCTCAGCAGGTATATAACCCCCCCCCCCCCCCCCCCCCTGCTTTCATCATAATAACAGTGACCCTCAGCTGGTATATAACCCCCCCCCCCCCCCCTCTACTTTCACCATAATAACAGTGACCCTCAGCTGGTATATAACCCCCCCCCCCCCCCCCCCTCTACTTTCACCATAATAACAGTGACCCTCAGCAGGTATATAACCCCCCCCCCCCCCCCCTGCTTTTCATCATAATAACAGTGACCCTCAGCAGGTATATAACCCCCCCCCCCCCCTCTACTTTCACCATAATAACAGTGACCCTCAGCAGGTATATAACCCCCCCCCCCCCTCTACTTTCATCATAATAACAGTGACCCTCAGCTGGTATATAACCCCCCCCCCCCCCTCTACTTTCACCATAATAACAGTGACCCTCAGCAGGTATATAACCCCCCCCCCCCCCCCTCTACTTTCACCATAATAACAGTGACCCTCAGCAGGTATCTATAACCCCCCCCCCCCCCTCTACTTTCACCATAATAACAGTGACCCTCAGCAGGTATATAACCCCCCCCCCCCCCCCCTGCTTTCATCATAATAACAGTGACCCTCAGCTGGTATATAACCCCCCCCCCCCCCCCCCTCTACTTTCACCATAATAACAGTGACCCTCAGCTGGTATATAACCCCCCCCCCCCCCCTCTACTTTCACCATAATCACATACAGTGACCCTCAGCAGGTATATAACCCCCCCCCCCCCCCCCCCCCCTGCTTTCATCATAATAACAGTGACCCTCAGCAGGTATATAACCCCCCCCCCCAGCCCCTCTACTTTCACCATAATAAACAGTGACCCTCAGCAGGTATATAACCCCCCCCCCCCTCTACTTTCATCATAATAACAGTGACCCTCAGCAGGTATATAACCCCCCCCCCCCCCCCCCTGCTTTCACCATAATAACAGTGACCCTCAGCAGGTATATAACCCCCCCCCCCCCCCCCCCCCCTGCTTTCACCATAATAACAGTGACCCTCAGCTGGTATATAACCCCACCCCCCCCCTCTACTTTCACCATAATAACAGTGACCCTCAGCAGGTATATAACCCCCCCCCCCCCCTGCTTTTCATCATAATAACAGTGACCCTCAGCTGGTATATAACCCCCCCCCCCCCCCCCCTCTACTTTCACCATAATAACAGTGACCCTCAGCTGGTATATAACCCCCCCCCCCCCCCTCTACTTTTCACCATAATAACAGTGACCCTCAGCAGGTATATAACCCCCCCCCCCCCCTGCTTTCATCATAATAACAGTGACCCTCAGCAGGTATATAACCCCCCCCCCCCACCCTCTACTTTCACCATAATAACAAGTGACCCTCAGCAGGTATATAACCACCCCCCCCCCCCCCCCCCCTGCTTTTCACCATAATAACAGTGACCCTCAGCTGGTATATAACCCCCCCCCCCCCCCCTGCTTTCACCATAATAACAGTGACCCTCAGCAGGTATAGTAACCCCCCCCCCCCCCCTGCTTTCACCATAATAACAGTGACCCTCAGCAGGTATATAACCCCCCCCCCCCCCCCCCCCCCTGCTTTCACCAATAATAACAGTGACCCTCAGCAGGTATATAACCCCCCCCCCCCCCCCCCTGCTTTCACCATAATAACAGTGACCCTCAGCAGGTATATAACCCCCCCCCCCCCCCCTGCTTTCACCATAATAACAGTGACCCTCAGCAGGTATATAACCCCCCCCCCCCCCCCCCCCCTGCTTTCACCATAATAACAGTGACCCTCAGCAGGTATATAACAACCCCCCCCCCCCCCTGCTTTCACCATAATAACAGTGACCCTCAGCAGGTATATAACCCCCCCCCTCCCCTGCTTTCACCATAATAACAGTGACCCTCAGCTGGTATATAACCCCCCCCCCCCCCTGCTTTCACCATAATAACAGTGACCCTCAGCTGGTATATAACCCCCCCCCCCCCTGCTTTCACCATAATAACAGTGACCCTCAGCTGGTATATAACCCCCCCCCCCCCCCACACACTGATAAACAACCCTGTCTCTGTCCTGGTCGCTGTCCTGGTCGCTGTCCTGGTCTCTGTCCTGGTCTCTGTCCTGGTCTCTGTCCTGGTCTCTGTCCTGGTCTCTGTCCTGGTCTCTGTCCTGGTCTCTGTCTCTGAGAGGTTCAGTAACTGTACTCACCTGAAGGTGTTCCTCTCCGTCTTGTTCCCTTGTTTCTCCGGGACCGTCTGGGGCTGCTGTTGCTTCTCGGGGCCAGCCAAGTCAGTAGGAGACGGGCTGAGGACGGACCGATGGGAGGGAAACACACACACACACACACACACACACACACACACACACACACACACACACACACACACACACACACACACACACACACACACACACACACACACACACACACACACACACACACACACACACACACACACACACACACACACACACACACACACACACACACAGAGAGGGAGAGCGTGAGGAGAAAGGGTTGCCAAGGCAGCAGCAGCACACACTTCAGGGTCTCCACACAATAGTGTTTCCTGTCACTCCTCTGAGACAGCGCTCCAAAACAAGGGGGTGCGGAGAGAGAAATAGTGTTTTTGTGTGTGTGAGTGTGTGTGAATATGTGTGTGAGTTTGTGTGTGTGAGTATGTTTGTGTGTGAGTATGTGTGTGTGTGTGTGAATATGTTTGTGTGTGTGTTTGTGTGAATATGTGTGTGAGTATATGTGTAAGTGTGTGTGAATATGTTTGTGTGTTTGTGCGTGTGAGTATGTGTGTGTGAGTATGTGTGTGTGTGTGTGTGTGTGCGTGCCTCATCGTTTCGACGAGACAGAATAGTTGTAACTTGTTTTTCCAGCAGGCGTTAGTTTGTCAGTGAGTGGACTGTAAGTGTTCCAACATGATGTCAGTCACAGTGGAGGGTGTCCTTAACTAGCTAGTGACTGGACTCAACTAGTATCTGTCTGGAGACATTGGTTTAGCTAGCTAGTGACTGGACTAGTATCTGTCTGGAGACATTGGTTTAGCTAGCTAGTTACTGGACTAGTATCTGTCTGGAGACATTGGCTTAGCTAGCTAGTGACTGGACTCAACTAGTATCTGTCTGGAGACATTGGTTTAGCTAGCTAGTGACTGGATTAGTATCTGTCTGGAGACATTGGTTTAGCTAGCTAGTGACTGGATTAGTATCTGTCTGGAGACATTGGTTTAGCTAGCTAGTGACTGGACTCAACTAGTATCTGTCTGGAGACATTGGTTTAGCTAGCTAGTGACTGGACTCAACTAGTATCTGTCTGGAGACATTGGTTTAGCTAGCTAGTGACTGGACTCAACTAGTATCTGTCTAGAGACATTGGTTTAGCTAGCTAGTGACTGAACTAGTATCTGTCTGGAGACATTGGTTTAGCTAGCTAG
>NW_026601195.1:0-69465 GCF_029448725.1 Salvelinus fontinalis
ACTCTGACATATGTGATCTACATTGACCACCCCCCCCCCCCCCCCCCCCCTCCTGCTGCTACTCGCTGGTAATTATCTATGCATTGTCCCTTCACAAATTACCTTGACTATCCTGTACCCCCGCACATTGACTCAGTACCGGTACCCCCTGTATATAGCCTCATTATTGTTATGTACATTTCTTGTGTTACTTCTTGATCGATTAGATTTTTTTTACTTGAGTTTATTTGGTAAATATTTTATCAACTCAATTTTTTTAACTGCATTGCTGGTTAAGGGCTTGTAAGTAAATATTTCAAGTAAAGGTCTACACCTGTTGTGTTCGAGGCATGTGACAAATAAAATTGGTTTTGATTTAATTTGATGTTGCAGCATATGAGCGTGACATTTGAGAAGTGCGGTATATATTTATATTAAGGCCTCCTTTACTGTATGTTGTAGCTCAGGGTTGTGTAGTTTACATTCCCCATCCGTCTACAAACTGCGGACACCAGCTTAACCTGATACGTGTTAAGAGCGCTGGATTTTGTCACCCCTCATCTTTTGACTAAGCAGGCCATGAGCTGATTATGTGGATTAGTATTAATGGTGTGGCAGCCCCAGCCCCAGACCCTGCCTCTCCCCTCCTAGACTCCCACTCTCTTACTAACTCCTGTTCCTGTAGCAGCCAGCCAGCCAGCCAGCCAGCCAGCCAGCCTCTCCCTCTGAGCTCTGACCCAGGGCTCTGCTCTGCATGAAAAACCCAGAGGGGTCTGCGGCTCTTGTCCCCCCATCCTTAGAGCTCAGCTGAGCCTCAGAGAAGTGGAACTCAAGTCTCCTCATTCACACAATGCCTACGGGCACAGGGCAACAACTGCAGTGCCATTCCGACCAATAGGCAGAGTCAGTTTATGAACAGTGAGACAATGGTTGTGAATGGGCCCTGGGAGGAGACCTGCTCTACATTAAACATGAGTGGCAGGGACTAGCGTCAGTGTAGACAGAGCCAACGATCACTCACCTTAGAGAAAGAGAGAGACTGAATGGATTCTCTCTGGTACTGCACTCACAGCAGACACAATGTCCAATGTCCGGTCGGTGGCACAAGTGTTATTGCAGGATGGCACAAGACTTTGAATGGGGCCTATCTCTCATTTCCGGGCAAACGTATTGCTGGTACATTTTGTGACTAAGGCTGGCAATGACAAGGCACTGAGAACACAGACCAGCTTTGTCCTAATAGGGCCCTGGATTACACTAATGGCTTCTGAGGCTAGCTTCTGACTAAAACTGCATATAGTGACAGAGGACACACACACACACAAACACACACACACTCCCGTTTTAAAGGCAGGAGAAAAGACAGTGGAGAAAATTACAGCTTTTAGCAGGTGAGGTGAAAAGTGCAGATATGTGAATTTCTCGTTACTGCACTTTCTTGCCAGTTTGACCAGTGACACTGCCAAGTCTCTAATCCTCTAGCAGAATTACAAGGCTCTGCTGCTCTCCTGCCTTCCTGGAGTAGGACGTTTGGAGACAATGGTTTTCTTTTCTAACTCTGAAATTCGCATTTTCAATTAGGCTTAGAGAAGGACTGAGTGGTCAGAGACAGGTCGAGTTTTACCTGAACAGTTCATAAAGAAATCAATCGCTATATATACGATGCTCATTTGTCCATATCATTCATAAAGTTCTTAAATCGCCCAAAATGTAGCCTGGAAACCCAGTGAAAACTTTGAACAGTCTGAGACAGAGAGATGCAGTTTGTCACGTTCCACCTTATAACGCAACTGTTTCCGCATGGCACGCGTTCAAAAGGGATTATAGTATCATCAAGACACAATGAGAAATCGACATAGCGCTCTGAATGGCTTTTGCTGAGTCAGTTAGAAAGACGTCTTTGTGGTCTAATCTGATATGTCAATACCAGTGTAATACAAATATAGGTTTACATGTATTTATAGTTATATTATCTTATTAATAATACGAATCACACTAATCATAAGTGTCAGTGTAATCATACAAATAATCATATTGATAATTTGTTATAACATTAGACGTATCCTCAAATATTTAGGACAATTATATGCCCTATTGGTATATCTCAATAAACTGGATATGAATTGTAGCTTGAATAAAAATGAAAATAAATATTTAATTTGCGCTGTGTTCTGTGTAGAATATTGAAACATAGCATACCTGAGCAGGTGAAAACTGAAGTTGTAGCGTCACTGCAATCTGGATGACGAACGAGGCAAAGGGTTTCATTTCGTGTTTCTTGTCAGAAGGCCAGATGATGAAGTTTTACAATGTAAGCGATATCCTCCAACGTGCAGATAAGCGGAGCAGTGATTATTATTCTCCAGTCCAGAGAAGAAATTGCAGCTGAGACACTTCTACCTCGTTCCTTCTTCAATAACGGAGGGCAATGACCGCTCTCAAGAGTAACCTGATGAAGTTGACCGAGCTACAGAAAAAGCCTCTTAGAACGTAAGTTGATATATATTTGTATAATCTTATATGCAAAAAAAATATTATTATTTAAATAATATTGTTTCCTTTTTGAAATAGGTTACAAAAATGTGACAGTAATACTACACATAAAATATCCCTCCTAAACCAAACAATACTTTTACCAGAACGTGTCCAACAAATCAGCAAGTCGAAAAAAAAATCTATAAATATTTTTCAAAAAGTTTACATATATGTTCCTTCCAAAATGTGCACGAGGAGCTGCTGTCACACTTCGGTAACCTGGTTAATTTGAATAGTGGTATTTCGGTCTTGCTCTGTGCATTTCCTCGACAAAGTGACATTCTTGTCACTAATTGCCTCACTACCTCTCAACATGTTACCCATTTAAATCCCCTCCCCTCCAGTTTCCCTCAATCTCTCTCTAGCCGTGATACACTCCTCCTTCTCTCCTCGGGAAATACTTCATGGAACTGGTGGAGGTATATGCTGTGTTCTTATGGTGTAGAGTTTTTCATCCATATACCCAGCTTCTTGATAACTGTATGAATCCTTTGACATTAGTTGGGCAGTTAAGGTTCTTCTCAACAATTTATCATTGTCCAGGCCCAGAGACCAAAATGGTCCCTAATTGTCAGGCTGTTATGATTTAGACATTACAAATGTGCCAATTTACAGAATAATGAGTGTCACTGATGACATTGTCATGAGAAAGGCTACTATGCTCTTTGGCAGTCACTGTCAAACTATATGATCCACTCCGATCCCCCCACCTCAACCCACCCCATGTGTGCAGTGCCATCAAATCTGATGCAAATAGTCTGATTTTGGGGAGACTGATTAGTACCACAATGCAAAACAAAAGATCAATAGTGTGCCACCAAAGCAGCTTCAGTAAGAGCATCTTATTGTTGGTGTTGTACAGTTGGTCCATGTTCAGACTCTAGTGTATGAGAATCCTATTACTTCTGTGAGATACAGAAGGTTATTTTCTCCAACCATGACATCCTCTGGCTGACAAAGCGTTCCTGAAAGTACTCAGAACGTACAAAATCATTTGAGCAAAGCAAACATTTATATTCCCTTTTTAGCAGGAGCACTTAATACCCTTCTCAACGGGTAAAGTTCAGGAACCAGGATGCATGGAGATTTTCTCTTTAAGAGAGATGGACTTTTCTATTTAGTTAGGTCTGAGAGAAAGAGAGATTCCTTGACTGTTGACACACAGAGTTAATCTTCTGTATGGGACTCCTGTGTTTGCAGTAGCAAAGGAATGCAAGGATTCTTCACTTGGCTTCCACACATTCCTCCAGCAGCCCTGAATGATTCCACCGCCGTCCACTATTGTACAGACCACACGTAGGATGATGGTGTTTGTAAACATTTCAGACACTCTGAGGAGTCCCAGCGATCCCCCCTAGCACCACCTACACACCCACCCCAGCTCTATGGAACATGGGTCAGTGCAAATGGACATGGATGATAAACAACTTCTCAAACAGTGCCATAGAATTACAACACAGATGTACTTACAATATATAACCATGTTTAAATATGTATTTTAAGAACCTTTAAGGTAAACCACACATTTTGCTTCATATGGTTGTGCGTATATGAGTCAGGTAGATTATATCATGGGAACCATAGGTATGCATTTACGTAATAGGGAAGATACCTTCTACCCTCATGACCACCACTGGCCACTTCTGTTCAGACTGCCATATTCTTTCTTCATAGCAATAATAATCTTTATCTGTAGTTTTCCAAATATCCTCCCTTCATTACCTAAACACCAACCTGGACAGAATATACTCCCAGAATCCAATATCTGCCAGAACACGATTATGGAAAAATGTAACTCAAAGATCTTTTGTGCATATTTAGTATTCACACATTCAAAATCAGAAACATAAATTATATATTGGTGCCAAATGTGTCTGCATTTCTCTATGGGGGGGTGTATCAAATTTAAGTGATTCGCTTCCTTTTTACATTTTATAAAAGTACAGACTCTGCGCTTCAAAATGGTGTGTGGTAGACTTTAGTTGGATGCTGCTTTGAAAGTTGCTAAAGTTATAATCCCATTTAGGAGAAAAGGACATTTTAAAAATGTTACACACTTGCTCTGCGTTAATAATCCTTGGGAAACATGTATTTAGAAAAGGAATACTTTCACCAAACTGCCAACATGGATTATCTGTGTCACGATCGTCATAAGGAATGGACCAAAATGCAGCGTGGTATGTTTCCATGCTTTTTATTAGGAAGAGAAAACTCAAATAACAATAAAGCGAACAAACGAAACGTGCCGAGTAGTGCTCACAGGCAACTATACCTAGACAAGATCTCACAAAGCACAAAGGGGAAATGGCTGCCTAAATATGATCCCCAATCAGAGACAACGATAAACAGCTGCCTGAATCATACCAGGCCAACATAGATATATAATTACCTAGATGACCCACCCTAGTCACACACCGACCTAACCAACATAGAGAATAACAGGCTCTCTATGGTCAGGGCGTGACAATCTGGACTGAACATTATCTCACCAAGTTCCGCCATTAGGCAAAACATTAACAGTGTCGGTGACTTGGAAGGAAGGGAACAAATATATTATTAATCAATGTCCTAAAATCATCCAATGCAATCACATTTACAATATCACAAATATCAGCACCATCAACCATGACTGGAGACTTTGTGTGTGTTTTCACAGACGTTTTGCATAAAAGGAAAGAAAAATAAGTACAACCTGTGAAAATTGAGGGCTAAAGAACCCAAGTGGTGATCTCCTACAACAACAGTGGCCATGGGCTGTGTTTGTTCAGAGGACAGACTCAAACACTCAGTACAGAGCTATGCCTCTGCTGGCTCACCATCTTGTCCAGTGATATATGCCTGTTTTTAAAGGTGCACTGTCTGATAGGAGCTAACTAGCTCCCTCAGTATGTTTGCTGTATAAATATATGCTGACAGGACAAGCAAACGTGGTGAGAGTGACTGTGCTCTAAAGGCAGATGAATCTTTATGCTGTCCTTCGTCCCCTGAAACAACCCTGGGTCCTGCACTGCTTTCGCTCAATACATAGTGCTGGAGGTTCAATGTTATTCTTGTGCTCTCTTGTCCCATGTCAAACATTCTGACGCCTGTCCGTGTGTTTAGACAAGAGAAAGTCTAATTCCTGCTCTGATCACACATTTGGTTTGAGTAAAATGGAACTGGGGTTTAATTTTCAAGAACTATTCAAATAATGAATAGAAGTCAAGGACTGTCTGTAATGACAAAAAAGTCACAGTTCAAGTAATAAACCTTAACATGTTAAATTTGGGTGATAAGCCTGTAAAACTGCCACAAACTGAGTAGTCAATGGAAAATGAGCTGCTTCCTCTGCAGTGTGGATAAGTGACAGATAATCTAGGAGACCAATAAGAGCAGAAAAGTTATTCATCATTCCCAATCTCAAAGATTAATTAAAGAAGATGTAACAAGTCCATGATTATTTTGTCAAGGAATTTGTGATAGTGAGATAAAAAAAAATCCTAACTAAAACTCCATAGTAATAGGCCTTGTGAGGAGTGCTCCAGTAGAATGTAGTGCAGAAGATTGTCAGGTCAACGTGTAGTTAATGAGTCCCCTGCACACTCTGTAGTGGCTATTGATGTTCTGAAGACCAAATGGGTGGCTTGCAGGAACTGGGGTGTCGAAGTAAGAACATTTCCATCTCGTTGTTGACCCCTCCTTTTCCCAGATTGCAGAGAAAAAGGTAAACAGATTAACAACATTAATGATGTCCATTCATCATTGTTAGGGCAGCTCTGGTTTCCTCCATGGTGGGCCCTTTAGGGAGGAGGTGGCCAGGGAACCCCTCCTGCCATTTCAGAAGACTGATTGATAGTACAGAGATCTCCTCAGCTCCTGAGATATAGGATCAACCATGGGTAAGTCATTGCAGTAACTCCTATGGTACATTGTGGTCCTTTGTTGATGATATGGCCCGTCAACAACAAAAGGCTGTGGAATCCCTTATTATAGTATGGCGCACTGAAGTTCTTGTTGGGTAAATGTGTTCTTCAGTTCCAAAAACAGTATGAACTATAAAGAGAAGCAAAACTAAGGGAATGGTTGCTCAAGAGGACTCTCTGATGATTCAGAGTTGTATCATATCAGTGTGGCCTGACCGGGCCAACACTCAACCACCTAGCCAGCAACTCAACAGGATATTACATCATCCTATCACCAGACCCTCTCTTCCTGCCATTAATTGGCCCAGACACTCTTGACATATTTTGTTCCCCACACACTGTTGAAAACCATGATATAGTGGCAGGGGGGGAAATGCGCCAGTCCTGAGTAAAAATCAGCTTATTGTTGCTTTAGGTGATTACCATTATTTCATTTGAACCACTTCAAATCCTGTTTACACTTCTGCGTCACATCTTCAAGGTTGTCAGGTGTCATCCTGTTTTCATGCATGGTCTATTCTGTCCGAGTATTGTTTCCTTCATAAGGATGTCCGGCACAACACTTGTTGTAGGAAGTTATTTTAGTCATAAGGTGTTAAACAGTGTTAACTAAATAGAAAAATCAAAACAGGGTTTTCCCTGATTTGAGCTTTAACTTGAGGATTATGTAACGTGATGCAGCTGTGACTTGGACAACACAGCTCCAATCATCCACAGTGAACACAAGCCAAGAGGGAAGATGTTCAGTATTCTGGAAACATCCATAGAAATATTGGCTCTGTTCAGTCTTCATCTGAAAAGCAATTCTAGGACCTGCAGCTGTGCAATGTCTGTGCTGAACTACCACTACTGGTGTAATACACTGGCAAGATTCACCAAATTGTCTATGTGAAGCATACCACCATACATCCCAGTGCTGGCTTGCTTCTGAAGCTAAGCAGGGTTGGTCCTGGTCCATCCCCTAGATGGGAGACCAGATGCTGCTGGAAGTGGTGTTGGAGGGCCAGTAGGAGGCACTCTTTCCTCTGATCTAAAATAAATATCCCCAGGGTAAGTGATTGGGGACATTGCCCTGTGTAGGGTGCAGTCTTTTGGATGGGATGTTAAATGGGTGTTCTGGCTCTCTGTGGTCACTTAAGATCCCATGGCACTTATTATAAGAGTAGGGGTGTTAACCCCGGTGTCCTGGCTAAATTCACAATCTGGCACTCATACCATCAGTCACCTAATCATCCCCAGTTTACAATTGGCTCATTCAGCCCTCCTCTCCCCTGTAACTATTCCCCAGGTTGTTGCTGTAAATGAGAATGTGTTCTCAGTCAACTTACCTGGTAAAATAACGGTTAAAAAAATACATAATCTATGAGCAGTTCAGTTCCTCTGGTAGCCCTCCCCACTCAAGCGAGCCCTCCTGTCTTTGTGAGTCTGTTCTCTCTAGCTGAGCCTGAGGAGGACCTGCAGCATAGCAGAGGAACTTTCAGAGGGAATCTCAAGTGTTTTTCTAAGATAGAGTTTCCTGACTTGCACCAGCCAGCCATGGGGACGAAAGTAGCCTGTGGTTGGTCAGCCAGAGGAGGACAAACAGCTTTAAGAGTGAGTTATCATGGCTCGTGTTGATGCGAGTGGTAAAAGCCGCTAGATTTATAAATGAGCAGCCAGTGGTGGATAGTTGTGGAAGCAATCCTGGCCTCCCACAGTCAAAGAGCAGGTTATAATTCATCACGGCCATGATGATATGCTCAACTCCATTAAGAGGTAACACATGTCCAGGACAGACAGGAGTCCATGTGGAGAAGGGAACATGTTCCAACTGGGTTGGGGCCGCTGCTGAGTAAATTAGATGTTCTAAACATCATTCTTCTGCTATAACAACGTTATCAAAACATGTAATAAAACACCAGGTGCTAAATATATAAACATTGTATACACAGTGTTTTTTTGTACAACAGCAGGTGTACTGAGGAATATAGAATAAAGCTGTAGATTGCTTTATAAACATGATTCTTCATCAGCTCTATAACTTGAACGGAGGTCATTTTTGGAGGGCAGTATGAATGTGTTGACATACGATAAGGATATGAGGAAGTAAACGTTTTGATACTGTTGATTATACTGGGATTGATTCAATGAGATTAGATGTATTTCTGAATGTGAGAGACACTTAAAAAACCATGGAATTAATCAAAGAGCAGTTAGATTTAGTAGACCGCAGTCCCACTAGAGCACTGCTGTTTATTTTTCCTGGGGAGAAAGTGTTTTTTTTTACCCTCAAATGAGTTTATCCTCTGGGGTTAAATGGAAGAGTTTCCTCAGAAACACACACATCTACCACATCCATAAAATAAACCTGAATAAATTAAAGGGGTAATCTGCAGTTGCTACATCCATTTCTGGACTTATTGATTCTTGAAAAATATAACCTATAAATGACTCATGAGCTATAGTTAAACTGTCGTATCACGGCAGAACCCAAAACGCAAGCTTGTTTTACTCCAATGTTTGTAAAAAAACATCAAAATTTAAACACTCTATAGCCTCAAAATGTTGTAAAAAAAATATACACTACCATTCAAAACTTTGGGGATACTTAGAAATGTCCTTGTTTTTGAAAGAAAAGCACATTTTTTGTCTATTAAAATAACATAAAATTGATCAGAAATACAGTGTAGACATTGTTAATGTTGTAAATCAAGTTTATTATTTTTATATAGCCCTTTGTACATCAGCTAATATCTCGAAGTGCTGTACAGAAACCCAGCCTAAAACCCCAAACAGCAAGCAATGCAGGTGTAGAAGCACAGTGGCTAGGAAAAACTCGGCCAAAAAACTTTGGCCTAGAAAGGCCAAAACCTAGGAAGAAACCTAGAGAGGAACCAGGCTATGAGGGGTGGCCAGTCCTCTTCTGTCTGTGCCGGGTGGAGATTATAACAGAACATGGCCAAGATGTTCAAAATGTTCATAAATGACAAGCATGGTCAAATAATAATCAGGAATAAATGTCAGTTGGCTTTTCATAGCCGATCATTAAGAGTTGAAAACAGCAGGTCTGGGACAGGTAGGGGTTCCATAACCGCAGGTAGAACAGTTGAAACTGGAACAGCAGCAAGGCCAGGTGGCCTTGACTATTGTAGTTGGAAAAGGCTCATTTTAATTGGAATATCTACATAGGCGTACAGAGGCCCATTATCAGCAACCATCCCGCCTGTGTTCCAATGGCACGTTGTGTTAGCTAATCCAAGTTTAGCATTTTAAAAAGCTAATTAATCATTAGAAAACCCTTTTGCAATTATGTTAGCACAGCTGAAAACTGTTGTACTGATTAAAGACGCACTAAAACTGACCTTCTTTAGACTAGTTGAGTGTCTGGAGCATCAGCATTTGTGGGTTCGATTACAGGCTCAAAATGGCCAGAAACAAAGAACTTTCTTCTGAAACTTGTCAATCTATTCTTGTTCTGAGAAATTAAAGCTATTCCATGAGAGAAATTGCCAAGAAACTGAAGATCTGGTACTTGTCCTCTTGCTCAGTTGTACATCGGGGCCTCCCACTCCTCTTTCTATTCTGGTTAGAGACAGTTTGCACTGTTTTGTGAAGGGAGTAGTACACAGCGTTGTATGAGAGCTTCAGTTTCTTGGCAATTTCTCGACAACAACATTAACAATGTCTACACTGTATTTCTGATCAATTTTATGTTATTTTAATCGACAAAAAATGTTTTTCTTTCAAAAACAAGTACATTTCTAAGTGACCCCAAACTTTTGAACGGTAGTGTGTGTGTATATATATATATATATATATATATATATATCATGCATGGTCAGTCCTTGCATCTGAAACTAGATCACGTTACAATCTCTGACTAATGATGCTGATGTCTGTTCGTGGTTACAACATGTTCAACTGACCCTGTTCTAACTCCCTATTTTCACAAAACAGATAGCTGCACCAATAGCAGTGATCCTGACCTTCAAGATCATCATCACAGTAAGTGGTAAAGGTCAGATGACTTGGGGCTTGATCAGTGAACATTTCAAGCACTTACAGTATCATCATGAAAACCAATGGAGAGGCCTCTTACCCTGTCTCTAACGAAGGGGTGTCCCTAATTCACACATTAACACTCTGTGTGTTTATTGATGACATAAACTCTGTGGGGAGAGGTGCTGAAATGAGAGATGGACTATCCAACAGGAGCCTGAGGAGAGAAAGAGAGAGAGAGCAGAAAGTAGTACATGGCCTGAGCAAGTGTGAGGTGAAATCCATCCCTGAACCAGTGTTTACACAAACTGAAGCCAAGAAAAATTGTGCCTTAACAGTTATTTATGTGTAGAGAAATACATTCCCTCAAATAGCTATAGCTTGTAGAACACGGCACAGCGGTTAAGGGAAGGGGAGCAGGGAGAGAGTGGACGGGGGTCAAAGCTGGGGAAGGTTAATAACTTAGAATGATAAACTATACAACCAGGCTGATGGGAATTTGGTAGTAGTGCCATCTATTATCAGGACTCAATTCATGTCCGCTTGCTGCTCCAAGGCTACTGTGCATTTGCTAGACAGTGGTTTTCATTACTCCTGACCATGTCTGTTTGTTGTTGTATGCCTGGTTGTAAGCGTCTGGTCGTGGAGCATGGAGCATGGCTGCCAGGCAGACAGTAGAGAAAAGCAGTCCCAGATGGCTGTGTGCCTGGAAGGGACAGCTAAATGAAGACCACCAGGGTGGATAAACAACAGGACAGCGACACAGGGCCGTTAAACCGATGGGATGCACATGGCAGTATTTGAACCATGCTAAAGCAAATGCTAAGAGTGACTGCATGTCACACCCTGATCTGTTTCACCTGTCCCTGTGATTGTCTCCACCCCTCCAGGTGTTGCTTATTTTCCCCAGTGTATTTATCCCTGTGTTTCCTGTCTCTCTGTGCCAGTGTATTTATCCCTGTGTTTCCTGTCTCTCTGTGCCAGTGTATTTATCCCTGTGTTTCCTGTCTCTCTGTGACAATTCGTCTTGTATGTTTAGTCAAGTCAACCAGTGGGTTTTTCCCCGTACTCCTTTTCTATTCTCTTTTGCTAGTCTTCCCGGTTTTGACCACTGCCTGACTCTGGACTACTTTCCCGCTTGCCTGATCATCCTGCCTGCCATGACTTTGAATCTGCCTGCCATGACTTTGAATCTGCCTGCCCTTCGGTACCTATTGGACTCTGAACTGGTTTTGACCTTTTGCCTGTACACGACCATTATCTTGCCTACCCCTTTTTAGATGAATAAACATTGTAAGACTCCAACCATCTGCCTGAGGAAGGCTGGGCTTGTGAGAAAGGAGGGGCCTGTCCTGAGGTTCTCAGTGCCTCTCTACTGGCCCAGCCTGGACTCCTCTCTGACCCTCTGTCTCTGTCTGACTCAGCTAAACAGGAAACACACATATAACACACATATTCATTATTAGAAATGAATCACATGTGAGTAAAATCACCCATGAAATTCAATTAAATCCAACATGAAATAGAATCTAATTATTCATAAATCAAAACGATGCATGTTTCAAGGTATGTTTGCCAAGAACGATCAAAAACCTGTCTGTTCTATATTGATGCGTCAATTAAGTAATTGGATGAAAGTGATTTGCAGGCTGTAGGGAACAGAAGCTGATCATTGTCACCAGGTCCAGGATATCACCCCCAATGCGCTATCAAAACCCTTCAGTTCCCTCATTACATATTCAGAGATTTCAGTATTCCGCAGAGCTGAGGGATCCGATGCTGAGCTGGTCTCTTTTCTTTGGCTGTGAGCGGACCAGCAGCCAACTGTGAGGTTGCTGCATCGTCAGCCTGCTGTTATGTAGGCCTACAACCGGGTGGCCATCTTATCTGTAAAACCAGAACATCCCAGAAATCTCATGTGTTATCACAGATCATGAACTCCTTCGGACAGTGCAAGTCTGGGAGAGACACAAAGAATCACAAGCACTAGCAGTGGTGAGTGTTGATATTGTATCACTGTTCTGTGCAACCTGAGCTGTCACTATGCTAAGAGAGAGCTTGTGGGTGATTGAAGCTAAGAAGGAGCTGTGTTTGGCACTCCCTGCAGAGAGAGAGCGACAGGGCAACACTTGGGGCATGAGTGTGTGTTTTGGGGACAGTCAGAGTTTTGTTGGAAGGGGGGTGATATGCTGGGGACCACAGGGGGAGTGGACGGCATTGAATGGATGCAGGCTACAGCCCTCCACATCCCGCTGCCTCTGACTCTTCCATGAGGAGTGTGTGAGAGAGTGAAAATAAGCAGTGCTAATCAGGGGAAAATAAACAGACTAGCACCCCTGGGCGTCGTGGTAACAGGAGAGGGCTGAGGCCAAGTCAGGCAGAGTCAATGTGTCACACATGTTGAACACTACATGTGGCCACCTACCATACCACACAATCAGCCCATTTATTAATCAATTCACTGACCTGAATTGTATCCAGGGATGCGTAGAGGAAGAGAATGCAAATAACTGCACAATTCACAGTGCAAAGACATGATAGAAGACCAATTCAATAATTAATGATGTGTGATGAAGTTATGGAAAATCTCTAAATCAAGCCACAAAACTGGTTTAAGAGTTAGAGTTAGGGTGTGATTAGCATAATAAGGCTTAAGTATGTCTGGCAATGTTAAATTCAGGCAGCAGACAAAGCAATAAAGGGTATGCATCATGCCGCCACAGTGCCTGCTGTCACCAATATCCAACTCACAATAAGAGCTCACAATCAGCCAAGTCCTCTACACATTATTCCTTTGTGTCATTGTCTCGCCCATACAGTATCTATCCTAGGGAGTGTGTCACTACAGTTCTGACTAGGGTTCCGTTCATCCTGGCGGAGGGGTCACAGTGGAACTGGGCCAACAAGGCCAGAGGGAGCTCGCTTACGATGTCGGAGCCTCCGAGGAGCCAGGCTGCTATATCTGAGGGACTCCAGCCTAATCTCCAGGATCAGGGGAATTTTCCCATCGAGATGAGAAACAGATGTGTGTGTGTCTCTCTCTCCTCACAGCCGGACCTACTCTATCCTCCTCCTCCATCCCCCCTCCACCCTCCTCCATCCCCCTCTGTCCCCCTTCGTCCCTCCAGGCCCCAGGAGGGACATGGGAGGAACATGAGCACCATGGGAAGGATGGTTGTCCCCAGACCCCGGCACATGACGGAGGAGCCTTTCTGTGGGATGCAAAGACCTTAAGGTAGCTGTGAGCGCAAAAGCTTCCTACTTTCTCATGGAAAACGCAGACAAGGCTGTTATATTAAACGTCATGTTTTGCAGATTCCTACTTAAGATGAATACATTCTGTCTGGTTCTAGGTAGACATGGTTTCCAAAATGCATCCCTGACTACATTATTCAGTTTCCAGTATTGATCTAGCACGTGAACTCTGACCTCTGGGGGAGTGAGGATGTATGGAGATCAGAGGGCCAGTGGCTTGGCCGCTGCTGTACCAATCCCCTCACCCCCCTGACTGCCCATCCCCAGAGCCTGTACCACCCACTTCTAGAGTATGTGGCCCATTTCTGCACCTGCAGCCCCCCATGGGTCGCGCCCCCTGCTCCGCTAGAGGTCATCCCCTAGGCTACAGCCTCTGTGTGACTCAGCAGTGACGTGCATGGCCTGGCTCACAGCGTAAACAGACAGAGAGAGGGGCTGTTGTGGAGCCGTCATCTGTGCAGCGGTCACAGAGTGTTGGACCAGGGTTTGTAAACAGAGCTGGAGGAGGAACAGGATCTCCCTGTGGAGTACAGACTCTCAGACTCACAGACAGACAGAGAGACCGAAGTGATGGAGGGAAAACATAGAGATGAGATGCTCTATAAATCCTATAATCATGGCTGCTTAATCTCCAAATTGCCATGTTGAATCAGGATAAGGAGTTTCCCTCATGAAATACTGCTTACAGATAACATGGGATTGTTTAAACAATAAGAATGGTTCATGTTGTGTACTGTACATGTCCTGAGAATATATAGAAAAGGAGTAATCCATTTTTCAATGATTGATTCGTACCTATCATTACCACAACTGAATGTTATAGGGAACTGTTTGTTCTCATACAAGGCACAATAGAAGAGGTCAGAGGGTATTCTAGGGCATCTCAGTTAGTTTATATGGCCAGAGTTCTAACTGACGTATCAGGAAACAGATGTAACATCTGGCCCACATCTGCAACACAACCAAACTTTGGGAACTGCGAGAATGTACTGCAATCTGGAACAGGTGCTTTATGGTTGACTCCCAATGAAATACATGGACATAACTGCACTGTTTAAAACACCAGGAGAATCATATTCATTTCAATTCCAGACAATCAGGACAGGACTGAAAGTAGAGCCCTTTTTAACACAAATGTCAAATAATTTCATATTGACAAACATACTTGAGCAGATTATTTGACAAATGAAAGTTCCTAAATTCATCTGTTATACAAAATGGCATATCTTAATCCACTGTTGATGTGAAATAACCACAATATTGATAGTGGGAATTAAACCAAATACCTCTCAATATTCCAAGTAATGTTGGCCAACTTTCTACAATCCACTGGCTCCTCTTCTCAGAGCACGAGCTCCAAACGGGATGGGGTGGAGGGGGATGAACTCAAAGTCATGGTTGAGGGTTACTGAGGATTCCCATCTAAAGCCTTGCAGTGTGTTAATAAGGCTGTGCTGACACTGAGTCGCTCTGTGTTTAGGCAGAGTTGAATGGTCAGGATTAAGGAGAAGCTGGTGGTGTTAAGGTGCCCCCTCCTCCTCCTCCTCCTCCTCCTCCTCCTCCTCCGATATGCACTCATACTGGTGCTGATAAGATGAGGGTTTGAAAGCAAGAGCCCTGTTAGGCCAGCCTGCAGGAAGTGCTCAAATGGCTTTCATGTCAACGTAACTGGCCGAGTCTAAATGGCACAATCAGTTACATAGCAGAGATGTGATTAAATAGGGGCCTGACAGACACTTTACCACGTCCACTTCCTCAAAGCCCCTGGCCCGTATGGATTATGGTCCTTTTAGCAGCAAAGAGGCCTAGATTACACTGGATCATATCAAACACTTAGAAACAAGTTGCAGGGAGATTTTTTAGTGAGATGCGAAAGTCACGTAGCTGTGCTTAGGAACAGGTTTGTGGAGCTGATAGGGAACAGGTGAACTTTGAGTACAAACGTCATCACACTGAAGCAAGGCAATTAGCAATCAAACCAACCACGGAAGGACAAGATGCAAAGCAAGGATAACCATTTCATTTACTGGAATATCAGAAAAAAACAATATATCACGATTAGTTGACCCTACTCCTTGCTGGCAGAGAGTGAATTTAAGTCATCTGAAACCTACACCTAAGGACTAATGACCACCTCCCAAAATCAGAGTTAGCTATGCTTACATCAAAACACACACTGATCATGTCAGATACTAATAGACAGTGTACATCTTTACCAAAGCTTCCCATGGTAACAATCTCCATCTCCCCACCAGTGATTGCTGGGTAAAGTAGTTCAGTGTAGTTCAGTGTAGTGTAGTAGCCTCCACACCAGGAGCATGCAGCAGCTGGAGATTGTCAGAGCCAGGCTGCAGCGTCCTTGAGGACCATGTTAATGGGGCCTTAATCATCTTTACAGATGGGTCATACAGGGACTTCCTCTGGGCTAGCTCCACTCTCCAGCCTGTGGGCTCAGCACAAATGGTGGCACAGCACAGCTCTGAGAGAATCTACTACTGTACAGTATATATGTAGTTTCAATGTATTAGTACTGTAAAAAAGCTTTAAATGTATGCAGGGTAGCAGGATAATGTTTACTACAAGTGCCATTCTTACTGGGGATCTTATGTTGCACATGTGTGTGATAGATAATGAGCATCGTTTGATCAGGCCCTTAGAGTTGACGATGGTGTTGTTTTTCTCTTACAGATAAAGACATTGCCCAAGATGATGATATCCAGATAAATGTTCAGCTGTGTTGAGGTCCCGACAGAAATATGAAAAATGGGAAACGTAGTGTTTTCTTTGGGGATTTTTGGACCATTCTGTTAAGGCTGTCGCTCTCCTCATCCTCGGATGAGGTGAGGAGAGAAGGATCTTCAGACCAAAATGCAGCTTGTGGGAAATAAGCCATCTTTTTATTTATAAACGAAAACTGATGAAGATGGCAATACGAAAACAAACACTATAACAAACTTACAAAATAAGAAAACGACGTAGAACGAAACCTGAACATAAACTCACATCACTAAACGTAAACTCACGGACAGGAACGTTACATCAAAACGCACGAACAGCCAAACAGCCCCGTAAGTGAATAACATCGACAACACGAGAGACATCACAGGAGACAATCACCCACAAACAAACAGTGAGAACGCCCTACCTAAATATGACTCTTAATTAGAGGAAAACGCAAACCACCTGCCTCTAATCAAGAGCCATACCAGGTAACCCAAAACCAACATAGAAACAGATAACATAGACTGCCCACCCAAAACACATGCCCTGACCATAAACACATAAAAAACAACATAAAACAGGTCAGGACTGTTACACATACAGAGACATCAGTTGGGATCAGAGAGGCACTTCTTTCATATAGCTCCTTGTACCTGATACTGTATCCATATCTCCAGCCAACAAAAGAGGGACATTTTACACAGGACTCATCCATCATTGTGACATATTTTGGAACAAGAAAATTGCTACTCTGATCTAATGTTTGGCTGGGCAACACTCTGGGTTCTTCCTGGTCCCAGCCTCACTCCTCTACACCTGGAACCCTAGTCTACTGGTGCCTCACTCCTCTACACCTGGAATCCTAGTCTACTGGTGCCTCACTCCTCTACACCTGGAACCCTAGTCTACTGGTGCCTCACTCCTCTACACCTGGAATCCTAGTCTACTGGTGCCTCACTCCTCTACACCTGGAATCCTAGTCTACTGGTGCCTCACTCCTCTACACCTGGAACCCTAGTCTACTGGTGCCTCACTCCTCTACACCTGGAATCCTAGTCTACTGGTGCCTCACTCCTCTACACCTGGAACCCTAGTCTACTGGTGCCTCACTCCTCTACACATGGAACCCTAGTCTACTGGTGCCTCACTCCTCTACACCTGGAACCCTAGTCTACTGGTGCCTCACTCCTCTACACCTGGAATCCTAGTCTACTGGTGCCTCACTCCTCTACACCTGGAATCCTAATCTAATGGTGCCTCACTCCTCTACACCTGGAATCCTAGTCTACTGGTGCCTCACTCCTCTACACCTGGAACCCTAGTCTACTGGTGCCTCACTCCTCTACACCTGGAATCCTAGTCTAATGGTGCCTCATTCCTCTACACCTGGAATCCTAGTCTACTGGTGCCTCACTCCTCTACACCTGGAATCCTAGTCTACTGGTGCCTCACTCCTCTACACCTGGAATCCTAGTCTACTGGTGCCTCACTCCTCTACACCTGGAACCCTCGTCTACTGGTGCCTCACTCCTCTACACCTGGAACCCTAGTCTACTGGTGTCTCACTCCTCTACACCTGGAACCCTAGTCTACTGGTGCCTCACTCCTCTACACCTGGAACCCTAGTCTACTGGTGCCTCACTCCTCTACACCTGGAACCCTAGTCTAATGGTGCCTCACTCCTCTACACCTGGAACCCTAGTCTAATGGTGCCTCATTCCTCTACACCTGGAACCCTAGTCTACTGGTACCTGTACCGTCAGGACAGCTCCAGATGGAGAGATTAATCATAGAGAGAATGAATGGGTGATTCATGGGAAACAGTGACAGCATGGTCATAACACACTGACATACATGTGGGGTGGCCCTGGAGAGGACTAAATGGGCCATTATTTGAAATTCAACTCCAGGGACACCAACTAAGGGGTTCCCTCTTTATGTGAAGGGACGGCGGGACGAGGAAGTGAAGTTGTCCCACATCTGCCCCTTTGATAGTACAGTACAGTAAGAAAAACAGTCATTTGTCCATCCCTCTTCCTCCTTCTCCATATACATGTATTTCTATTATTTACAATGACGACCTGTCAAACACATCAATAAACAACAATGCCCAATATGATAAACTGGGTCCAATGGCTTCAATACAGTGGCAGCGGCATTCATATACAGTGTACAGTACTGTATTCCCAAAGTGAGACTTAGGCTCTGGGCCCTCTCTGTTGTGACTATGTCCACTTCCACCCCAGAGATAACCCAATGGGTTTATGACTCTGTAACGGCTGAGGAGGAAGGGACCCCCTGTCCCGCTCCTCACCTCTCTTCTGCATGCCACATTCTAATAGATAAGCCGTAACAAATTACTTCTGGGAAGTGCATTTGCACACTCACGTGACACATTCTCGGGCACTCACCCATTTTGCATCCCCTAGGTGCCTCCTGGGATGCCTCTTATCAATGTGGGAGAAGGCACAGGAGGAAATGCCTCCTTAACTGGAGGATCTGCATACTGCTGTTTGTGTTGTGGGCTTAGTGCTCCCTCTGTCCACAGTGACAGAGGATGATGGGGGGGTAGATGATGTCTTGGAACTATTAGGCAGCGTGCTTGGTGGCACTCTACTCCACTGCAGGATTTGCATAGTGGAGTCTATTATCTCCAATAGAAGGATCAGATTACAGAGCTCTGGGCTCTGGGAGAGGGGGAGAGGAGAGATGTACTAGGGTACATAACAGGGAAGCAACAGGATCCTGCTAAGCACGCGATCATGGGATCGACGGGCTCTTTTACTCAGGGCAGGAAACACATATCTGCAGATGTTCAACATCTGGGACACATCACTAACTATACCATGGGAACTAAATCAAATGCACTATACTGTCCGTCTATATGCATCACTCTACTCTTTATCCGCTTTTTCTTATACTTTAGTCATGGAGATGAATCATTTCATGAAGTGGACTAGTACGTTAAACAGATGCAAAGAAATATAGATCTATGTACTGTACTGCTGATTTCATTTTTTGTTTACCCACGTGGTACAGTAATTGTTTTATTGATTTAATGATTAATTCATTATTAATTCATTATTAATTTATTCACCAGGTAGAGTTGATTTTCAAGAGTTTTGATTGAAAAAGGCTCTGTTACGTTTTGGTCGAGTAATATGCACATTTGAGCAGTGCTTAAAACAAGAGAAGGTTTGGTGCAATGTAAAGCAGACTTGATCTGAATCTGTCTTAGTGGACATGAGATGAAAACTGGGGAAAGTGGAGCAGAGAACGAGATGAGAACGCTACATAATTACCCGAATGCAGAGAGATAGTAACTGGCATACTGCACTCATTGTCCTGTCCAATGCTGATGGTATCAAAAACAATATACATACCAGCCAAAGGGAAGTCCCCTGAGGAAAGAGTGAAAAAGTTCAAATAAAGCTGGACCTCCCCATGGACAGGCTGGAGAGAGACTAGATGATTTTATGCAATGCTGTGTTTTTTTCCTGGCAGTTCTTGGCTCTAGCGATCACTCACAGCAATAAGCCTTCTCCATTAATGCAAGTACGTTTAAAGAGATTCCTGGCATCTATAAACTCTGTCAATACTTTCTTTATGAAAGGAGTCAATTAATTTTCTGTAACAGCATTGCAACAACAATCAATGCCACTCAGTGAAAAGTTGTGTCAAGTTATCTTAAAGAGATTGCATCCTATAAGGAGAGCTTGTCAGTAAAGGTACACTTTATTGGATGACAATGACTTGTAAAATGGAGTTTAACTGACCCTGTCTCACTTATTCAACTTACCCCACTTTCATTCCTCACATGAATCAAAAGACCTTTCATGGCCGATAACAGAAAACAACAACCTTAAAACAAAAAACATCTGAGATGTTGTTCTCCCTCTCAGCTAAATGGTTAGAACTTGCTATCAATTCTGCTGACCTGGAGCAGCGGTTCTCATGGCCATTGGAGTCTGACTGGGTTCTAGGACACTGTTAGTCCACGCTATGCTAGAGCATCGGAGGCAATCTGTTTTGGCTTCCAATGTTAAAGTCTAATTGCCCTGTCTGTGGCCAGTTAATAAATACTTGTTTCGCTTATCCGGGAGAGAGAGGAGTGGAAGACAGCGTTTAGTACCACCTCAGGGCATTATGAGTACCTCGTCATGCCGTATGGGTTGATGAATGCTCCATCAGTTTTCCAATCCTTTGTAGACAAGATTTTCAGGGACCTGCATGGGCAGGGTGTAGTGGTGTATATCGATGACATTCTGATATACTCCGCTACACGCGCCGAGCATGTGTCCTTGGTACGCAGGGTACTTGGACGACTGTTGGAGCATGACCTGTACGTCAAGGCAGAGAAATGCCTGTTCTTTCAGCAGGCCGTCTCCTTCCTAGGGTATCGCATTTCCACATCAGGGGTGGAGATGGAGAGTGACCGCATTGCAGCCGTGCGTATAAAGGAGGTGCAGCGATTTTTAGGGTTTGCCAATTACTACCGGAGATTTATCTGGGGTTTTGGCCAGGTGGCTGCTCCCCAGGGGGGTCCTGTACGGTTGCAGTGGCGGCTGAGGCGGACAGGGCTTTTGGACAGCTAAGAACTCTGTTTACTTCGGCTCCCGTGCTGGCCCATTCGGATCCCTCTTTGGCGTTCATAGTGGAGGTGGACACGTCCGAGGCTGGTATAGGAGCCGTGCTCTCACAGCGCTCGGGTATGCCACCGAAACTCCACCCCTGTGCTTTCTTCTCGAAGAAGCTCAGCCTGGCGGAGCGTAACTATGATGTGGGGGACCGGGAGCTGTTGGCTGTTGAAAGCGTTGAAGGCGTGGTGACATTGGCTTGAGGGGGCTAAACACCCTTTCCTCATCTGGACTGACCAGCGCAACCTGGAGTACACCCGGGCAGTGAGGAGACTGAATCCTCGTCAGGCAAGGTGGGCCATGTTCTTTACCCGTTTTATGTTTACCCTGTCCTACAGACCAGGTTCCCAGAATATGAAGGCAGACGCACTGTCCCGGCTGTATAACACAGAGGAGCGGCCCATGGATCAGACTCCCATACTCTCGGCCTCTCTGGTAGCGCCGGTCATGTGGGAGTTGGACGCGGACATTGAGCAGGCGTTGCGTACAGAGCCCGCTCCCCTCCAGTGTCCCGTCGGGAGTATGTACGTTCCGTCTGCTGTCCGTGACCAGTTGATCTATTGGGCCCACACGTCACCCTCCTCTGGTCATCCGGGGATCGGTCAGATGGTGCACTGTCTGACTGGGAAGTACTGTGTACTCTCCTTTATTTTCAAGTACTGTTGGCCCACCTTGGCTAAGGACGTGAGGGTTTATGTTTCCTCCTGCTCGGTGTGTGCCCAATGTAAGCCTCCGAGAAACCTGCCCAGAGGTAAGCTACACCCCCTACCCATTCCACAACGATCTTGGTCACACCTGTCGATGGAGTTTTTAACCGATCTTCCTCTTTCACAGGGAAACACTACGATCCTGGTCGTTGTGGATCGTTTCTCTAAGTCCTGTCGTCTCCTCCCTCTGCCCGGTCTTCCTACGGCCCCACAGACTGCGGAAGCCCTGTTTACTCACGTCTTCCGGCACTACGGGGTGCCTGAGGATATAGTGTCTGATCGGGGTCCCCAGTTCACGTCGAGAGTCTGGAAGGCGTTCATGGAACATCTGGGGGTCTCGATCAGCCTCACCTCGGGTTTTCACGAGAGTAACGGGCAGGTAGAGAGAGTCAACCAGGAAGTGGGCAGGTTTCTGCGGTCCTATTGCCAGGACCAGCCGGGGGAGTGGGCGGCGTTCGTGCCCTGGGCTGAGATGGCACAGAACTCGCGTCGCCATTCCTCCACTAACCTCTCCCCCTTTCAGTGCGTATTGGGGTACCAACCGGTTCTGGCACCTTGGCATCAGGGTCAAACTGAGGCTCCTGCGGTGGACGACTGGTTCAGGCGCGCGGAGGAGACATGGGAGGCCGACCATGTTCCCCTCCAGCAACCCGCGCTGCGCCAAAAGACCAGCGCAAACCGTCATTGCAGTGAGACCGGGTCTGGCTCTCGACCCGAAACCTGCCCCTCCGCCTGCCCTGCCGGAAGCTGGGTCCGTGGTTTGTGGGGCCATTCAAAGTCCTGAGGAGGGTGAACGAGGTGTGTTACAGATTACAGCTTCCCTCTGATTACCGTATTCACCCCTTCCATGTGTCTCTCCTCAGGCCGGTGGTGGCTGGTCCGCTCCAGGAATCTGAGGTGCGGAGGTTCCTCCGCCCCCTCTGGACATCGAAGGGGCCCCGGCGTACACCGTTCGTTCCATCCTGGATTCGAGGCGTTGGGCAGGGGGCCTTCAGTACCTCGTGGAGTGGGAGTGGTACGGTCCGGAGGAGAGGTGTTGGGTCCAGGTTGCGGATGTTTTGAACTGCTGCGGGAGTTTCACCGTCGCCGGCCGGATCGCCCTGCACCTCGCCCTCCGGGTCGTACCCGAGGCCGGTGTCGGCTCACCGCTGGAGCCGCACGTCAAGGGGGGGGGGGGGGGGGGGGGGGGGGGGGTACTGTTACGGCTCCTCTCCTTGTTCGGGCGGCGTTCGGCAATCAACTTCACCGGCTTTCTAGCCATCGCCGCTCCATTTTTCATATTTCCATTTGTTTTGTCTTGTTCCATTCACACCTGGTTTTCATTCCCTAATCACACTGCATGTATTTAGTCCTCTGTTCCCCTCCATGTCTTTGTGTGAAATTGTTTTATTGTTATGTGGGTATTGTCACGCGCCAGACTTTTGTTCATGTTCCGTGTTTTGGGCACGTTTATGTACTTATGTGCTTTCATTTGGACCGGAATAAAAAGTGCGCCTGTTAACTACACTCTGCTCTCCTGCACCTGACTTCCTCTCCAGTACACACCCGTAACAAGGTCGAAGGAATTGTCCGTAGAGCTCCGAAACAGGATTGTGTCAAGGCACAGATCTGGGAAAGGGTACCAAAACATCTCTGCAGCATTGAAGGTCCCCAAGAACACAGTGGCCTCCATCATTCATACATGGAAAAAGTTTGGAACCACTAAGACTCTTCCTAGAGCTGGCCGCCCGGCCAAACTGAGCAATCGAGGGAGAAGGGCCTTGGTCAGTTAAGTGACCAAGAACCTGATGGTCACTCTGAAATAATTCCAGAGTTCCTCTGTGGAGATGGGAGAAACTTCCAGAAGGACAACCATCTCTGCAGCACTCCACCAATCAGGCCTTTATGGTAGAGTGGCCAGACGGCAGCCACTCCTCAGTAAAAGGCACATGACAGCCCGCTTGGATTTTGCAAGGCCATGAGAAACAAGGTTCTCTGGTCTGATGAAACCAAGATTTGAACTCTTTGGCCTGAATGCCAAGCGTCAAACCTGGCACCATCCCTACGAGGAAGCATGGTGGTGGCAGCATCATGCTGTAGGGATGTTTTTTAGCGGCAAGGACTGGGCGACTAGTCAGGATCGAGGGAAAGATGAACGGAGTAAAGTACAGAGAGATCCTTGATGAAAACCTGCTCCAGAGTGCTCACCTTCCAACATGACAACGACCCTAAGCACACAGCCAAGACAATGTAGGAGTTGCTTTGGGACAAGTCTCATAATGTCCTTGAGTGGCCCAGCCAAAGCGTGGACTTGAACCCGATCGAACATCTCTGGAAAGACCTGAAAGTAACTGCGCAGCGATGCTCCCCATCTAACCTGACAGAGCTTGAGAGGATCTGCAGAGAAGAATGGGAGAAACTCCCTAAATACAGGTGTGCCAAGCTTGTAACGTCATACCCAAGAAGACTCAAGGCTGTAATCGCTGCCAAAGGTGCTTCAACAAAGTCCTGAGTAAAGGGTCTGAATACTTATTATTTTTAGTAGATTTGCTAAAATGTCTAGAAACCTTTTTTGCTTTGTCATTATGGAGTATTGTGTGTAAATTAATGAGATGAAAAAACAATTGAATCCATTTTAGAATAATTCTGTAATGTAACAAAATGTGGAAAAAGTCAAGGGGTCTGAATACTTTACGAATGCACTGCATGTAGTAATTTAGGTAGTAATGAGTGTTAAATTGGGACATTTCATGTCACGACTTCTGCCGAAGTCGTTGCCTCTCCTTGTTCGGGCGGTGTTCGGCGGTCGACGTCACCGGTCTTCTAGCCATCATCGATCCATTTTTCATTTTCCATTGCTTTTGTCTTGTCTTCCCACACACCTGTTTTCAATCCCATCCATTACCTCTTGTGTATTTAACCCTCTGTTTCCCCTCATGTCTTTGTCAGGGATTGTTTTATGTCAACTGTTGTTTATTTATGTATAGGTGTGCGACGGGTCCCCGTACCCATGTTGATTTTTTACGTGTGTACATTGTTCGTGTTTGGAGCATTGTTAAATGGACATTTATTAAAAGTCTCCATTACACTCAGTTTAACTCTCCTGCGCCTGACTTCCCTGCCACCTATGCACACGGCTCTGACATTTCATTACTGGCGAGCACTACATATTTCCTATTCAAATCACTACATAATTCTCCCTTAATGACTAATGTGTAACTACTGAGCTTTTGGGTATCTACTACTTAAAACCTACACAATTCCTACATGTTCATTTTTTAATTACCACATATTGCCTACACATTACTGCTGTATGCCTACTCAATCCCTAGTGAATTACTTCTGCCATTTGTGAGTGTAGTGTTGTGTCACTACTGATCACTACTGAATTTCTCCTGATCTTTTTACTTTCCTCATTTCTCATTACAGTATTCAGAGGTAGTCCACAAACGCCAATTGAAAAGGTGAACCGTCAGTTCTACCGTTAAACTAAACTACACTATTTCAGCCACACCCGTTGCTGACAGGTGTATAAAATTGAGCACACATCCATGCAATCTCCATAGACCAACAGTGGCAGTAGAATGGCCTTACTGAAGAGCTCAGTGACTTTCAACGTGGCACCGTCAGGATGCCACCTTTCCAACAGGTCAGTTTGTCAAATGTCTGCCCTGCTAGAGCTACCCCAGTCAACTTGAAGTGCTGTTATTGTGAAGTGGAAAGTCTAGGAGCAGCAACAATGGCTCAGTGGTAGGCCACACAAACTCACAGAATGGGACTGCCGAGTGCTGAAGCATGTAGTGTGTAAAAATCGTCTGTCCTCAGTTGGAACACTCACTACCGAGTTCCAAACTGCCTCTGGAAACAAAGTCAGCACAAGAACTGTTCATCGGGAGCTTCATGAAATGGGTTTCCATGGCCGAGCAGCCGCACACAAGCTTAAGATCACTATGCGCAAGGCCAAGTGTCGGCTTGAGTGGTGTAAAGCTCGCCACCATTGGACTCTGGAGTAGTGGAAACACATTATCTGGAGTGATGAATTACGCTTCACCATCTGGCAGTCTGATGGACGAATCTGGGTTTGCGGATGCCAGGAGAATGCTACCTGCCCGAAAGCATAGTGTCAAAAGTTTGGTGGAGGACTAAATGGTCTGGGACTGTTGGTTCGGGCTAGGCCTCTTTGTTCCAGTGAAGGGAAATCTTAACGCTACAGCATACAGTGACATTCTAGACAATTTTGTGCTTACAACTTTGGGGAAAAAGTTTGGGGAAGGTCCTTTGCTGTTTCAGCATGACAATGCCCCGTGCACAAAGCGAGGTCCATACAGAAATGGTTTGTCGAGATCGGTGTTGAAGAACATGACTGGCCTACAGAGCACAGACCTCTACCCCATCGAACACCTTTGGGATGAATTGGAACACCGACAGTGAGCCAGGCCTAATCGCCCAACATCAGTTTTCGACCTCACTAATGTTCTTGTGGCTGAATGGAAGCAAGTCCCCACAGCAATGTTCCATCTAGTGGAAAGCCTTCCCAGAAGAGTGGCGGCTGTTATAGCAGCAAAGGGGGACCAACTCCATTTTAATGCCCGTGATTTGGAAATGAGATGTTCGACATGCAGGTATCCACATACCTTTGGTCATGTAGTGTAGCTATTTACGAGGCTACTGTGAAGTGGGTACAATTACAATTATGAAAGATGGGACGAATGGTAGCCTATCCTAACTTGTTGTAGGTCTATAGGCTATTTCGCGGGAATGAAACCACCACAGTCAGAAAAGGTGAGGAATTTATTCTGCAATGATCATGGAAATAAATCATAGGAAATACATGCCCATTTCTAATTATTTTCAATGCAAAGATAAAATAGATTGTAACTGTTCTCACTAATGGCAAATAATTGCCTCTTGTTATTATATTTAGCTACCTGTTTTATTGTTATGAATAGGAGTGTCATCATACAGTACATTCCCCATATCCACAAGGCTACTAGGGCCTACTAGGCTTTTGCTTTCTTGCAATACAATACTTCAACCACTAGAAACAGTGCATACACGTGGTCTAAAGTTTGCGGGAGGATCAGCACATTATCATGTCAAGTTCAGTTTTTATGAATGCCATCTTTTGTGTGAAAACTGACTGCATGAATACATTTTGTGTAACAATTCAGAAGTTATTTTTCATAAGGGATATGACCCTGACACTTTCCATTCAGATAACTGATCAGGTTAGGAGAGGTGTAATGCTAGAAGCCACACTCTGCCAAAGGATAAAATGCCCTGTAATGACAGATAGTCACATTGAGTCCCCGAGAATAGGATGGTTTAAATGGTTAAATATTAACTATCCCTTAAGTGAACTTAAAAATATGTTTTAAAAGACTCTCCAGGCTGTAATCTTAATTTTCAATTGTTTTAAATAGAGAGACAAGAGGAGTTCCTAACATTATCCACTTCTCCATCACATTTCAAAAACATTTTTGAAAACGATCTTGAGATAGAAACCATCCTTAAAGTCAAGCGTAACTTTCAAGCACATAAACTGCGTGTGACCTGTACAACAAACGTTGGGTTTATATTGGCATCCTGCTGCAGTATGCAAACCTGTTGCTGGCAAATCTGAACTAAAATGTATGGAGTTAAATGGGAGTAAGACCCAATCTACAACCTTTTGTTCCCACTGTTGAAGCCAGTTCAAGACTAGCAGTGCATGAAGTTGATATCTGCCTGTTTGATGCTGTTTCCACCATCCTATGATACTTCCAAGATATGCTATCCAGTCATAATTGTTTTTAAATAATCCATGTGAGCTGTGGGCAAGCATTTAGAGTATAGAGTGCAGAATCAGCACTTCAAATGACCATTTCATCTTTTGATGTTTTGAATGTCATACTAAGTGTATATGATATCAGAGTTGGCCATCTCCAGACCACGACCCATTTGGATATTACTGAAATCTCATAATGGGAGCTAAACTGAGGTCAATTAGACCTGTAGTTACGCTTAGTACAATCTATCCCCAAAGTACACAATTCATAACCTAACAGGCCATTTTTGCCAACTGCGTATTGCTTTGTACGGTCAGAACTGATATTGATCATTCAGTACAGATTAGTCTCTCCAAGTAAGGCCAAGTAATGGCCATGGTGAAGTGACCTTATCTATGTGATTGACTTGGCTAGGCCTCGGACCTGACAGATTTGAGCTTTGAGAGAGCTGGCAGTGGGTTGTGTTCTACAAACTACTCACAATTTCCGGGAAAACGATTGTGAAATATTATAATCTTATAATCTTATAATAACTGAGTTCCCAGTCAGTGTCATCATTAGGTCATTCTTCCACAGAATGAAGTTTGTCTTTTATAAGATGCCAATGTATAACTTTTGACAAAGTCTATTCTGGTCTGTTCTGACTGAGCTCAGAGAGTAACACTGAGTGAGAGTGTCAGTGTTTATCATGTGTCTCTGCACTGACATTGATAATATATACCATACCAGCAGCATGGCTGGACTACCGCATTTGGGGCCCCGGGACACATACCTCCAGGGGAAAACTGCTAACTTTTTTAGGAAAACAGCAAACTTCCTACATTTCAACACATTTTGCCATGGGGCAGAGAGAAAAATGTGCAGTTTTATAATGCTATTCTTGTAACGGGTGTCTAGTTCTTCCTCCTCCTCGGACGAGGAGAGGGGAGAAGGATCGGAGGACCAAAATGCACCGGGTTGTGAATACATAATGAATTTATTGAAAGACGAAGACGAACACGAAAAACACTTGGAAAATTACAAAACAACAAAACGACGTAGACTGACCTAAAACATGAGAACTTACATATAACATGAAGAACGCACGAACAGGTACAGACTACAACTAACGAACGAACAAACCGAAACAGTCCCGTGTGGTGCGCAAATTACAAGTGACCTAAACATAGAAACACAAAACATAGAATGCCCACCCCAACTCACGCCCTGACCAACTAAACACATACAAAAATAACATAAAACAGGTCAGGAACGTGACAATTCTACACCTTTTGTCATGAGGCAGAGATGTTTTTTTATAGTTTCGAAGGTAATTTCCTGCTATTCTTCACATTTTGCCATAAGGATGAGAGTAAATGGTGTAGTTTTAACTTCTTAAGGATCGGTGTCCGGTGAAACTGGATGCCGTGCAATTAAAATAAATAATCATAAATATTATGGATTTTAAACATTTATTTACATAAGTGTCTTGTCTCGGCTGAAAGCTTAATTAATTCTTGTTAATCTAACTGCACTATTTACAGTAGCTATTACAGCAAAAACACTCCATGCGATTGTTTGAGGACGGCACCCCACATCAAAATATTTTTCCAACTGCACAGGTTTCATAAATTCACATAAAGATTAAATATTAATTTACTTTTGAAAATCTTCCTCTGATTTGTCATCCAAAGGGTACCAGCTATAACATGTAGTGTTGTTTTGTTAAATCCTTCTTTATATCCCAAAAAGTCAGTTTAGTTGGCGCCATTGATTTTAGTAATCCTCTCATTCAACTTGCAGAGAAAGGAATCCGGAAATCTACCCCTAAACTTTGCTTCAACAAGACAAAATACATTTCTATTTACTCCCCAGATACCCTAAAATGTAATCAAACTAAAATATTTCATTCGGAAAAAACTATGTTCAATAGGAAACCGATTTTAGCAGGTGCGTAATGTCTTCATGACGCGCGCAAACACAAATTTCCAAGACTGTGTCCCTCTACTAAAACTGTTATTTCTTCTTCGTAGTTCTTCTTAGTTACAAGCCTGAAACCTTGAACATAGACTGCTGACACCCTGTGGAAGCCATAGGAATTGCATCCAGGGAGCTAATTTTCAATATGACCTTTTTCTTGCATTTCTAAGAGAATGGTCTCTCCCAAAAACTTATTTCCGGTTGGTTTTTCCTTGGATTTTCTCCTACCATATCTATCGTGTTATATTCTCCTGCAATTTTTATACATTTCTACAAACTTCAAAGTGTTTTCTTTCCAATGGTACCAATTACAGTTGAAGTCAGAAGTTTACATACACTTTAGCCAAATACATTTAAACTCACTTTTTCACAATTCCTGACATTTAATCCTAGTAAAAATTCCCTGTCTTAGGTCAGTTAGGATCACCACTTTATTTTAAGAATGTGAAATGTCAGAATAATAGTAGAGAGAATGATTTATTTAAACTTTTCTTTCTTTCATCACATTCCCAGTGGGTCAGAGGTTTACATGCTCTCAATTAGTATTTGGTAACATTGCCTTTAAATTGTTTAACTTGGGTCAAACGTTTCGGGTAGCCTTCCACAATAAGTTGGGTGAATTTTGGCCCATTTCTCCTGACAGAGCTGGTGTAACTGAATCAGGTTTGTAGGCCTCCTTGCTCGCACACGCCTTTTCAGTTTTGCCCACAAATTTTCTATAGGATTCAGGTCAGGGCTTTGTGATGGCCACTCCAATACAAATCAAATCAAAATCAAATGTATTTATATAGCCCTTCTTACATCAGCTGATATATCAAAGTGTTGTACAGAAACCCAGCCTAAAACGACCAACAGCAAGCAATGCAGGTGTAGAAGCACAGTGGCTAGGACAAACTCCCTCGAAAGGCCAAAACCTAGGAAGAAACCTAGAGAGGAACCAGGCTATGAGGGGTGGCCAGTCCTCTTCTGGCTGTGCCGGGTGGAGATTACAACAGAACATGGCCAAGATGTTCAAATGTTCATAAATGACCAGCATGGTCAAATAATAGTAATCACAGTGAACAGGTCAGGGTTCCATAGCCGCAGGCAGAACAGTTGAAACTTGAGCAGCAGCACGGCCAGGTGGACTGGGGACAACAAGGAGTCATCATGCCAGGTAGTCCTGAGGCATGGTCCTTGAGCTCAGGTCCTCCGAGAGAGAGAAAGAAAGAAAGAGAGAAAGAGAGAATTGGAGAGAGCATACTTAAATTCACACAGGACACCGGAAAAGACAGGAGAAATACTCCAGATATAACAGACTGAACCTAGCCCCCCGACACATAAACTACTGCAGCATAAATACTGGAGGCTGAGACAGGAGGGGTCAGGAGACACTGTGGCCCCATCCGAAGATACCTTGACTCTATTGTCCTTAAGCCATTTTGCCACAACTTTGGAAGCATGCTTGCGGTCATTGTCCATTTGGAAGACCATTTGCGCCCAAGCTTTAACTTCCTGACTGATGTCTTGAGATGTTGCTTGAGCATTGGACTAGTAACCGAAAGTTTGCAAGATTGAATCCCTGAGCTGACAAGGTAAAAATCTGTCGTTCTGCCCCTGAACAAGGCAGTTAACCCACTGTTCCTAGGCCGTCATTAAAAATAAGAATTTGTTCATAACTGACTTGCCTAGTTAAATAAAGGTAAAATAAAAAATAAAATATAATGTTGCTTCAATACATCCACATAATTTTCCTACCTCATGATGCCATCTATTTTTTGAAGTGCACCAGTCCCTCTTGCAGCAAAGCACCCCCACAACATGATGCTGCCACCCCTTTGCTTCACGGTTGGGATGCTGTTCTTCGGCTTGCAAGCCTCCCCCATTTCTCCTCCAAACATAACAATGGTCATTATGGCCAAACAGTTTCATCAGACCAGAGGACATTTCTCCAAAAAGTACAATCTTTGTCCCCATGTGCAGTTGCAAACCGTAGGCTGGCTTTTTTTATGGCGGGTTTCGAGCAGTGGCTTCTTCCTTGCTGAGCGGCCTTTCAGGTTATGTCGAGATATGACTCGTTTTACTGTGGATATAGATACTTTTGTACCCGTTTCCTCCAGCATCTTCACAGGGTCCTTTGCTGTTGTTCTGGGATTGATGTGCACTTTTTGCACCAAATACGTTTATCTCTAAGAAACAGAACACGTCTCCTTCCTGAGCGGCATGACGGCTGCGTGGTCCCATGGTGTTTATACCTGTGCACTATTGTTTGTACAGATAAACGTGGTACCTTCAGGCATTTGGAAATTGCTCCCAATGATGAATCAGACTTGTGAAGGTCTACACATTTTTTTCTGAGGTCTTGGCTGATTTCTTTTAATTTTCCCATGACGTTAAGCAAAGAGGCAATGAGTTTGAAGGTAGGCCTTGAAATACATCCACAGGTACACCTCCAATTGACTCAAATTATGTCAATTAGCCTATCAGAAGCTTCCATGACATCATTTTCTGGAATTTTACAAGCTGTTTAAAGGCACAGTCAACTTAGTGTATGTAGACTTCGGACCCACTGGAATTGTGATACAGTGAATTATAAGTGAAATAATCTGTCTGTAAACAATTGTTGGAAAAATGTATTGTGTCATGCACAAAGTAGATGTCCTAACCGACTTGCCAAAACTATAGTTTGTTAACAAGAAATTTGTGGAGTGGTTGAAAAACTAGTTTTAATGACTCCAACCTAAGTGTATGTAAACTTCCGACTTCAACTGTATATGCATATCCTGGCTTCAGGGCCTGAGCTACAGGCAGTTTACTTTGGGCACGTCATTTAAGCAGGAAGTGGAGAAAAAAGGGCCTAGCCCTAAGTAGTCCTGCTATTCTACACAGTTTTTCTTGAGGCTGAGAGACATTTGTGCATTTTTCAAGCTAATTTCCTGCAATTCTACACAGTTTGCAATTGCTTATGACATGTTTATATGCTATCTGGGGGCCCCTGGTGGTTGGGGATCCCGGGGCATGTGCCTTGCTTGCCCGTTCAGTAAGCCGGCCCTGACCAGCAGGTCATAAAATGCTAGAGTATACTCAGGTGCTTTTGTAGAGGTGCCAAACAATAACATAAGGCTATAAGGCAGTATGATTGTAAGTTATCATGGCTCAGGATAAGACCCAGATGCAGACACTTCAAATAACAGACGTCTATTTATAAAACAGGGGGCAGGCAAATGACAGGTCAAGGGCAGGCAGAGGTCGGTAGTCCAGGGCAGAGTCAATAAGGTACAGAGCGGCAGGCAGGCTCAGGGTCGGGGGCAGGCAGAGGTCAGTAATCCAGGGCAGTGTCAAAAGGTACAGAACGGCAGGCAGGCTCAGGGTCAGTGCAGGCAGAATGATCAAAACTGCGATAACTATAAAATAGGGGCTCAAGAAAACAGGATTATGAAAAACACGCGGGTAGGCTTGACGAGACAAGACGAACTGGCAACAGACAAACAGAGAACACATGTAAAGGTTGTCAATGTAGTTCTCCTCCTCAGACGAGGAGGAGCATGGATCGGACCAAGATGCGGAGTAGGAGGTATTCATGATTTAATGGCAAACCAACAAAACACTACAAATTAACAAAACAACAAACGTGACTAACCTGCAACAGTCCTGTGTGGCCCAAACGCTGACACAAGAACAAACACCCACAAAACACCAGTGAAACCCTGGCTGCCTTAGTATGACTCTCAATCAGAGACAAACGATACACACCTGTCTCTAATTGAGAATCATACCAGGCCGAACACAAAACCCCACATAGAAATAAAAAACATAGACTAACCCACCCAACTCACGCCCTGACCAACTAAAACAAAGACATAACAAAGGAAAACAGGTCAGGAACGTGACAGAACCCCCCCCCTTAAGGTGCGAACTCCGGGCGCACCAGCACAAAGTCTAGGAGAGGGTCTGGGTGGGCGTCTGTCCACGGTGGCGGCTCTGGCGCTGGGCGAGGTCCCCACCCCTCCATAGTCACTCCCCGCTTCCGTATCCCCCGCCCAATGACCACCCTCCAACTAAACCCACCTAAATGAAGGGGCAGCATCGGGATAAGGGGCAGCAGCTCCGGGATAAGGGGCAGCAGCTCCGGGATAAGGGGCAGCAGCTCCGGGATAAGGGGCAGCTGCTCCGGGATAAGGGGCAGCTCCGGACTGAGTGGCAGCTCTGGACTGAGTGGCAGCTCCTGACTGTAGGGCAGCCCATGACTGTAGGGCAGCCCATGACTGTAGGGCAGCTCATGACTGGAGGGCAGCTCATAACTGGAGGGCAGCCCATGACTGGAGGGCAGCTCATGACTGGAGGGCAGCTCATGACTGGAGGGCAGCTCATGACTGGAGGGCAGCTCATGACTGGAGGGCAGCTCCTGACTGGCGGGCGTCTCTGGCAGCTCCTGACTGGCGGGCGTCTCTGGCAGCTCCTGACTGGCGGGCGTCTCTGGCAGCTCCTGACTGGCGGGCGTCTCTGGCAGCTCCTGACTGGCGGGCTTCTCTGGCAGCTCCTGACTGGCGGGCGTCTCTGGCACCTCCTGACTGACGGACGGCTCTAATGGCTCGTGGCAGACGGACGGCTCTAATGGCGCTGGGCAGACAGATGGCTCAGACGGCGCTGGGCAGACGGATGGCTCAGACGGCGCTGGGCAGACGGATGGCTCAGACGGCGCTGGGCAGACGGATGGCTCAGACGGCGCTGGGCAGACGGATGGCTCAGACGGCGCTGGGCAGACGGATGGCTCAGACGGCGCTGGGCAGACGGATGGCTCAGACGGCGCTGGGCAGACGGATGGCTCAGACGGCGCTGGGCAGACGGATGGCTCAGACGGCGCTGGGCAGACGGATGGCTCAGACGGCGCTGGGCAGACGGATGGCTCAGATGGCGCTGGGCAGACGGATGGCTCAGGCACCGCTGGGCAGACAGCAGACTCTGGCCGGCTGAGACGCACTATAGGCCTGATGCGTGGTGCCGGAACTGGAGGTACCGGGCTGAGGGCACGCACCTCAGGGCGAGTGCGGGGAGGAGGAACAGGGCTCTGGTGATGCACTGGAAGCCTGGTGCGTGGTGTAGGCACTGGTGGTACTGGGCTGGGGCGGGAAGGTGGCGCCGGATATACCGGACCGTGAAGGAGGACACGAGCTCTTGAGCACCGAGCCTCCCCAACCCTACCAGGTTGAATGGTCCCCGTAGCCCTGCCAGTGCGGCGAGGTGGAATAGCCCGCACTGGGCTATGCAGGCGAACCGGGGACACCACCTCTAAGGGTGGTGCCATGTACGCCGGCCCGAGGAGACGTACCAATATTACATCCGGTTTGGAGCGAGCGGTCGCATTCGCATTCGCTCCGCAGGTAGTATAACTTTTCATTACATTTCATTACATTTCATTATAGTACAACGGTTTGATTTGTCTAACCTTAGCAATTTCTTCTTAGCTAGCTACATAGCCGTCTTTGTATCAAAGATAATTGCGTAATTATCGTATTTCGTCGACCTATCGTAGTCCACACTGCTATCTACCCAGCAGCTAGCCAGCTAGCCAGCTAGCAAACGTCCACCGTCTACCGAATAGTAGTATAACTTTTCATTACATTTCATTACATTTCATTATAGTACAACGGTTTGATTTGTCTAATCTTAGCAACTTCTTCTTAGCTAGCTACATAGCCGTCTTTGTATCAAAGATAATTGCGTAATTATCGTATTTCGTCGTCCTAACGCAGTCTACACTGCTATCTGCCCAGCAGCTAGCCAGCTAGCCAGCTAGCAAACGTCCACCGTCTACCGAATAGCAGCACTGTAGAAACTTTTACACTCAACGGAACGACTTGATTAGTGTAGTGTTAGCTAGCTACATAGTTGTCTTTCCTGTCTTCGTATCCAAGATAATTGGGTAGTTCAGAGTGTGTAGTTTTAGAGTGATTATCTTAATTTACCGAGGTTAGCTAGCCAGCTATTTGTCGTCCTTAACGTAGGAAACACTGCTAGCTAGCCAACAGCTAGCCAACGTCTACCGAATAGAACCTCCGCACTCAACAACCCGCTCACTCAACGGAACGACTTGATTAGTGTAGTGTCAACAACGCAGCCACTGCCAACTAGCCTACTTCAGCAGTACTGTATCAGTTTAATCATTTTAGTCAATAAGATTCTTGCTACGTAAGCTTAACTTTCTGAACATTCGAGACGTGTAGTCCACTTGTCATTCCAATCTCCTTTGCATTAGCGTAGCCTCTCCTGTAGCCTGTCAACTATATGTCTGTCTATCCCTGTTCTCTCCTCTCTGCACAGACCATACAAACGCTTCACACCGCGTGGCCGCGGCCACCCTAATCTGGTGGTCCCAGCGCGCACGACCCACGTGGAGTTCCAGGTCTCCGGTAGCCTCTGGAACTGCCGATCTGCGGCCAACAAGGCAGAGTTCATCTCAGCCTATGCCTCCCTCCAGTCCCTCGACTTCTTGGCACTGACGGAAACATGGATCACCACAGATAACACTGCTACTCCTACTGCTCTCTCTTCGTCCGCCCACGTGTTCTCGCACACCCCGAGAGCAGCTGGTCAGCGGGGTGGTGGCACCGGGATCCTCATCTCTCCCAAGTGGTCATTCTCTCTTTCTCCCATTACCCATCTGTCTATCGCCTCCTTTGAATTCCATGCTGTCACAGTTACCAGCCCTTTCAAGCTTAACATCCTTATCATTTATCGCCCTCCAGGTTCCCTCGGAGAGTTCATCAATGAGCTTGATGCCTTGATAAGCTCCTTTCCTGAGGACGGCTCAACTCTCACAGTTCTGGGCGACTTTAACCTCCCCACGTCTACCTTTGACTCATTCCTCTCTGCCTCCTTCTTTCCACTCCTCTCCTCTTTTGACCTCACCCTCTCACCTTCCCCCCCTACTCACAAGGCAGGCAATACGCTTGACCTCATCTTTACTAGATGCTGTTCTTCCACTAACCACATTGCAACTCCCCTCCAAGTTTCCGACCACTACCTTGTATCCTTTTCCCTCTCGCTCTCATCCAACACTTCCCACACTGCCCCTACTCGGATGGTATCGCGCCGTCCCAACCTTCGCTCTCTCTACCCCGCTACTCTCTCCTCTTCCATCCTATCATGTCTCCCCTCTGCTCAAACCTTCTCCAACCTATCTCCTGATTCTGCCTCCTCAACCCTCCTCTCCTCCCTTTCTGCATCCTTTGACTCTCTATGTCCCCTATCCTCCAGGCCGGCTCGGTCCTCCCCTCCCGCTCCGTGGCTCGACGACTCATTGCGAGCTCACAGAACAGGGCTCCGGGCAGCCGAGCGGAAATGGAGGAAAACTCGCCTCCCTGCGGACCTGGCATCCTTTCACTCCCTCCTCTCTACATTTTCCTCTTCTGTCTCTGCTGCTAAAGCCACTTTCTACCACTCTAAATTCCAAGCATCTGCCTCTAACCCTAGGAAGCTCTTTGCCACCTTCTCCTCCCTCCTGAATCCTCCTCCCCCCCCCCCCCCTCCTCCCTCTCTGCAGATGACTTCGTCAACCATTTTGAAAAGAAGGTCGACGACATCCGATCCTCGTTTGCTAAGTCAAACGACATCGCTGGTTCTGCTCACACTGCCCTACCCTGTGCTCTGACCTCTTTCTCCCCTCTCTCTCCAGATGAAATCTCACGTCTTGTGACGGCCGGCCGCCCAACAACCTGCCCGCTTGACCCTATCCCCTCCTCTCTTCTCCAGACCATTTCCGGAGACCTTCTCCCTTACCTCACCTCGCTCATCAACTCATCCCTGACCGCTGGCTACGTCCCTTCCGTCTTCAAGAGAGCGAGAGTTGCACCCCTTCTGAAAAAACCTACACTCGATCCCTCCGATGTCAACAACTACAGACCAGTATCCCTTCTTTCTTTTCTCTCCAAAACTCTTGAACGTGCCGTCCTTGGCCAGCTCTCCTGCTATCTCTTTCAGAATGACCTTCTTGATCCAAATCAGTCAGGTTTCAAGACTAGTCATTCAACTGAGACTGCTCTTCTCTGTATCACGGAGGCGCTCCGCACTGCTAAAGCTAACTCTCTCTCCTCTGCTCTCATCCTTCTAGACCTATCGGCTGCCTTCGACACTGTGAACCATCAGATCCTCCTCTCCACCCTCTCCGAGTTGGGCATCTCCGGCGCGGCCCACGCTTGGATTGCGTCCTACCTGACAGGTCGCTCCTACCAGGTGGCGTGGCGAGAATCTGTCTCCTCACCACGCGCTCTCACCACTGGTGTCCCCCAGGGCTCTGTTCTAGGCCCTCTCCTATTCTCGCTTTACACCAAGTCACTTGGCTCTGTCATAACCTCACATGGTCTCTCCTATCATTGCTATGCAGACGACACACAATTAATCTTCTCCTTTCCCCCTTCTGATGACCAGGTGGCGAATCGCATCTCTGCATGTCTGGCAGACATATCAGTGTTAATGACGGATCACCACCTCAAGCTGAACCTCGGCAAGACGGAGCTGCTCTTCCTCCCGGGGAAGGACTGCCCGTTCCATGATCTCGCCATCACGGTTGACAACTCCATTGTGTCCTCCTCCCAGAGCGCTAAGAACCTTGGCGTGATCCTGGACAACACCCTGTCGTTCTCAACTAACATCAAGGCGGTGGCCCGTTCCTGTAGGTTCATGCTCTACAACATCCGCAGTGTACGACCCTGCCTCACACAGGAAGCGGCGCAGGTCCTAATCCAGGCACTTGTCATCTCCCGTCTGGATTACTGCAACTCGCTGTTGGCTGGGCTCCCTGCCTGTGCCATTAAACCCCTACAACTCATCCAGAACGCCGCAGCCCGTCCGGTGTTCAACCTTCCCAAGTTCTCTCACGTCACCCCGCTCCTCCGCTCTCTCCACTGGCTTCCAGTTGAAGCTCGCATCCGCTACAAGACCATGATGCTTGCCTACGGAGCTGTGAGGGGAACGGCACCTCAGTACCTCCAGGCTCTGATCAGGCCCTACACCCAAACAAGGGCACTGCGTTCATCCACCTCTGGCCTGCTCGCCTCCCTACCACTGAGGAAGTACAGTTCCCGCTCAGCCCAGTCAAAACTGTTCGCTGCTCTGGCCCTCCAATGGTGGAACAAACTCCCTCACGACGCCAGGACAGCGGAGTCAATCACCACCTTCCGGAGACACCTGAAACCCCACCTCTTTAAGGAATACCTAGGATAGGATAAAGTAATCCTTCTGACCCCCCCCCCCCCCTTAAAAGATTTAGATGCACTGTTGTAAAGTGGCTGTTCCACTGGATGTCATAAGGTGAATGCACCAATTTGTAAGTCGCTCTGGATAAGAGCGTCTGCTAAATGACTTAAATGTAAATGTAAATGTACTGGAGGCCAGATACGTTGGGCCGGCTTCATGACATCCGGCTCGATGCCCAACCTAGCCCTCCCAGTGCGGCAAGGTGGAATAGCCCGCACTGGGCTAAGCACGCGTACTGGGGACACCGTGCGCTTTACCGCATAACACGGTGTCTGACCAGTACGACGCCCTCTCACTCCACGGTAAGCCCGGGGAGTTGGCTCAGGTAACCAACCCGGCTTCACCACACTCCCCTTTAGCCCCCCCCCCCCAAGAAATTTTTGGGTGAGCCTCTCGGGCTTCCAGCCTCTCTTACGTGCTGCCTCCTCATACCAGCGCTCCTGGGCTGTGGCTGCCTCCTTCTCCTCCCGAGAGCGGCGATTCTCTCCCACCTTAGCCCAGGGTCCTTCTCCGTTGAATATTTGCTCCCAAGTCCATTCCTCTTCTCTCCATTGCTTTGGTTCTTGCCGTCCTTCTCCAATCCGCTTGGTCCTGGTTTGGTGGGTGTTTCTGTAAAGGTTGTCAATGTAGTTCTCCTCCTCAGACGAGGAGGAGCATGGATCGGACCAAGATGCGGAGTAGGAGGTATTCATGATTTAATGGCAAACCAACAAAACACTACAAATTAACAAAACAACAAACGTGACTAACCTGCAACAGTCCTGTGTGGCCCAAACGCTGACACAAGAACAAACACCCACAAAACACCAGTGAAACCCTGGCTGCCTTAGTATGACTCTCAATCAGAGACAAACGATACACACCTGTCTCTAATTGAGAATCATACCAGGCCGAACACAAAACCCCACATAGAAATAAAAAACATAGACTAACCCACCCAACTCACGCCCTGACCAACTAAAACAAAGACATAACAAAGGAAAACAGGTCAGGAACGTGACAGAACCCCCCCCCTTAAGGTGCGAACTCCGGGCGCACCAGCACAAAGTCTAGGAGAGGGTCTGGGTGGGCGTCTGTCCACGGTGGCGGCTCTGGCGCTGGGCGAGGTCCCCACCCCTCCATAGTCACTCCCCGCTTCCGTATCCCCCACCCAATGACCACCCTCCAACTAAACCCACCTAAATGAAGGGGCAGCATCGGGATAAGGGGCAGCAGCTCCGGGATAAGGGGCAGCAGCTCCGGGATAAGGGGCAGCAGCTCCGGGATAAGGGGCAGCTGCTCCGGGATAAGGGGCAGCTCCGGACTGAGTGGCAGCTCTGGACTGAGTGGCAGCTCCTGACTGTAGGGCAGCCCATGACTGTAGGGCAGCCCATGACTGTAGGGCAGCTCATGACTGGAGGGCAGCTCATAACTGGAGGGCAGCCCATGACTGGAGGGCAGCTCATGACTGGAGGGCAGCTCATGACTGGAGGGCAGCTCATGACTGGAGGGCAGCTCATGACTGGAGGGCAGCTCCTGACTGGCGGGCGTCTCTGGCAGCTCCTGACTGGCGGGCGTCTCTGGCAGCTCCTGACTGGCGGGCGTCTCTGGCAGCTCCTGACTGGCGGGCTTCTCTGGCAGCTCCTGACTGGCGGGCGTCTCTGGCACCTCCTGACTGACGGACGGCTCTAATGGCTCGTGGCAGACGGACGGCTCTAATGGCGCTGGGCAGACAGATGGCTCAGACGGCGCTGGGCAGACGGATGGCTCAGACGGCGCTGGGCAGACGGATGGCTCAGACGGCGCTGGGCAGACGGATGGCTCAGACGGCGCTGGGCAGACGGATGGCTCAGACGGCGCTGGGCAGACGGATGGCTCAGACGGCGCTGGGCAGACGGATGGCTCAGACGGCGCTGGGCAGACGGATGGCTCAGACGGCGCTGGGCAGACGGATGGCTCAGACGGCGCTGGGCAGACGGATGGCTCAGACGGCGCTGGGCAGACGGATGGCTCAGATGGCGCTGGGCAGACGGATGGCTCAGGCACCGCTGGGCAGACAGCAGACTCTGGCCGGCTGAGACGCACTATAGGCCTGATGCGTGGTGCCGGAACTGGAGGTACCGGGCTGAGGGCACGCACCTCAGGGCGAGTGCGGGGAGGAGGAACAGGGCTCTGGTGATGCACTGGAAGCCTGGTGCGTGGTGTAGGCACTGGTGGTACTGGGCTGGGGCGGGAAGGTGGCGCCGGATATACCGGACCGTGAAGGAGGACACGAGCTCTTGAGCACCGAGCCTCCCCAACCCTACCAGGTTGAATGGTCCCCGTAGCCCTGCCAGTGCGGCGAGGTGGAATAGCCCGCACTGGGCTATGCAGGCGAACCGGGGACACCACCTCTAAGGGTGGTGCCATGTACGCCGGCCCGAGGAGACGTACCAATATTACATCCGGTTTGGAGCGAGCGGTCGCATTCGCATTCGCTCCGCAGGTAGTATAACTTTTCATTACATTTCATTACATTTCATTATAGTACAACGGTTTGATTTGTCTAACCTTAGCAATTTCTTCTTAGCTAGCTACATAGCCGTCTTTGTATCAAAGATAATTGCGTAATTATCGTATTTCGTCGACCTATCGTAGTCCACACTGCTATCTACCCAGCAGCTAGCCAGCTAGCCAGCTAGCAAACGTCCACCGTCTACCGAATAGTAGTATAACTTTTCATTACATTTCATTACATTTCATTATAGTACAACGGTTTGATTTGTCTAATCTTAGCAACTTCTTCTTAGCTAGCTACATAGCCGTCTTTGTATCAAAGATAATTGCGTAATTATCGTATTTCGTCGTCCTAACGCAGTCTACACTGCTATCTGCCCAGCAGCTAGCCAGCTAGCCAGCTAGCAAACGTCCACCGTCTACCGAATAGCAGCACTGTAGAAACTTTTACACTCAACGGAACGACTTGATTAGTGTAGTGTTAGCTAGCTACATAGTTGTCTTTCCTGTCTTCGTATCCAAGATAATTGGGTAGTTCAGAGTGTGTAGTTTTAGAGTGATTATCTTAATTTACCGAGGTTAGCTAGCCAGCTATTTGTCGTCCTTAACGTAGGAAACACTGCTAGCTAGCCAACAGCTAGCCAACGTCTACCGAATAGAACCTCCGCACTCAACAACCCGCTCACTCAACGGAACGACTTGATTAGTGTAGTGTCAACAACGCAGCCACTGCCAACTAGCCTACTTCAGCAGTACTGTATCAGTTTAATCATTTTAGTCAATAAGATTCTTGCTACGTAAGCTTAACTTTCTGAACATTCGAGACGTGTAGTCCACTTGTCATTCCAATCTCCTTTGCATTAGCGTAGCCTCTCCTGTAGCCTGTCAACTATATGTCTGTCTATCCCTGTTCTCTCCTCTCTGCACAGACCATACAAACGCTTCACACCGCGTGGCCGCGGCCACCCTAATCTGGTGGTCCCAGCGCGCACGACCCACGTGGAGTTCCAGGTCTCCGGTAGCCTCTGGAACTGCCGATCTGCGGCCAACAAGGCAGAGTTCATCTCAGCCTATGCCTCCCTCCAGTCCCTCGACTTCTTGGCACTGACGGAAACATGGATCACCACAGATAACACTGCTACTCCTACTGCTCTCTCTTCGTCCGCCCACGTGTTCTCGCACACCCCGAGAGCAGCTGGTCAGCGGGGTGGTGGCACCGGGATCCTCATCTCTCCCAAGTGGTCATTCTCTCTTTCTCCCATTACCCATCTGTCTATCGCCTCCTTTGAATTCCATGCTGTCACAGTTACCAGCCCTTTCAAGCTTAACATCCTTATCATTTATCGCCCTCCAGGTTCCCTCGGAGAGTTCATCAATGAGCTTGATGCCTTGATAAGCTCCTTTCCTGAGGACGGCTCAACTCTCACAGTTCTGGGCGACTTTAACCTCCCCACGTCTACCTTTGACTCATTCCTCTCTGCCTCCTTCTTTCCACTCCTCTCCTCTTTTGACCTCACCCTCTCACCTTCCCCCCCTACTCACAAGGCAGGCAATACGCTTGACCTCATCTTTACTAGATGCTGTTCTTCCACTAACCACATTGCAACTCCCCTCCAAGTTTCCGACCACTACCTTGTATCCTTTTCCCTCTCGCTCTCATCCAACACTTCCCACACTGCCCCTACTCGGATGGTATCGCGCCGTCCCAACCTTCGCTCTCTCTACCCCGCTACTCTCTCCTCTTCCATCCTATCATGTCTCCCCTCTGCTCAAACCTTCTCCAACCTATCTCCTGATTCTGCCTCCTCAACCCTCCTCTCCTCCCTTTCTGCATCCTTTGACTCTCTATGTCCCCTATCCTCCAGGCCGGCTCGGTCCTCCCCTCCCGCTCCGTGGCTCGACGACTCATTGCGAGCTCACAGAACAGGGCTCCGGGCAGCCGAGCGGAAATGGAGGAAAACTCGCCTCCCTGCGGACCTGGCATCCTTTCACTCCCTCCTCTCTACATTTTCCTCTTCTGTCTCTGCTGCTAAAGCCACTTTCTACCACTCTAAATTCCAAGCATCTGCCTCTAACCCTAGGAAGCTCTTTGCCACCTTCTCCTCCCTCCTGAATCCTCCTCCCCCCCCCCCCCTCCTCCCTCTCTGCAGATGACTTCGTCAACCATTTTGAAAAGAAGGTCGACGACATCCGATCCTCGTTTGCTAAGTCAAACGACATCGCTGGTTCTGCTCACACTGCCCTACCCTGTGCTCTGACCTCTTTCTCCCCTCTCTCTCCAGATGAAATCTCACGTCTTGTGACGGCCGGCCGCCCAACAACCTGCCCGCTTGACCCTATCCCCTCCTCTCTTCTCCAGACCATTTCCGGAGACCTTCTCCCTTACCTCACCTCGCTCATCAACTCATCCCTGACCGCTGGCTACGTCCCTTCCGTCTTCAAGAGAGCGAGAGTTGCACCCCTTCTGAAAAAACCTACACTCGATCCCTCCGATGTCAACAACTACAGACCAGTATCCCTTCTTTCTTTTCTCTCCAAAACTCTTGAACGTGCCGTCCTTGGCCAGCTCTCCTGCTATCTCTTTCAGAATGACCTTCTTGATCCAAATCAGTCAGGTTTCAAGACTAGTCATTCAACTGAGACTGCTCTTCTCTGTATCACGGAGGCGCTCCGCACTGCTAAAGCTAACTCTCTCTCCTCTGCTCTCATCCTTCTAGACCTATCGGCTGCCTTCGACACTGTGAACCATCAGATCCTCCTCTCCACCCTCTCCGAGTTGGGCATCTCCGGCGCGGCCCACGCTTGGATTGCGTCCTACCTGACAGGTCGCTCCTACCAGGTGGCGTGGCGAGAATCTGTCTCCTCACCACGCGCTCTCACCACTGGTGTCCCCCAGGGCTCTGTTCTAGGCCCTCTCCTATTCTCGCTTTACACCAAGTCACTTGGCTCTGTCATAACCTCACATGGTCTCTCCTATCATTGCTATGCAGACGACACACAATTAATCTTCTCCTTTCCCCCTTCTGATGACCAGGTGGCGAATCGCATCTCTGCATGTCTGGCAGACATATCAGTGTTAATGACGGATCACCACCTCAAGCTGAACCTCGGCAAGACGGAGCTGCTCTTCCTCCCGGGGAAGGACTGCCCGTTCCATGATCTCGCCATCACGGTTGACAACTCCATTGTGTCCTCCTCCCAGAGCGCTAAGAACCTTGGCGTGATCCTGGACAACACCCTGTCGTTCTCAACTAACATCAAGGCGGTGGCCCGTTCCTGTAGGTTCATGCTCTACAACATCCGCAGTGTACGACCCTGCCTCACACAGGAAGCGGCGCAGGTCCTAATCCAGGCACTTGTCATCTCCCGTCTGGATTACTGCAACTCGCTGTTGGCTGGGCTCCCTGCCTGTGCCATTAAACCCCTACAACTCATCCAGAACGCCGCAGCCCGTCTGGTGTTCAACCTTCCCAAGTTCTCTCACGTCACCCCGCTCCTCCGCTCTCTCCACTGGCTTCCAGTTGAAGCTCGCATCCGCTACAAGACCATGATGCTTGCCTACGGAGCTGTGAGGGGAACGGCACCTCAGTACCTCCAGGCTCTGATCAGGCCCTACACCCAAACAAGGGCACTGCGTTCATCCACCTCTGGCCTGCTCGCCTCCCTACCACTGAGGAAGTACAGTTCCCGCTCAGCCCAGTCAAAACTGTTCGCTGCTCTGGCCCTCCAATGGTGGAACAAACTCCCTCACGACGCCAGGACAGCGGAGTCAATCACCACCTTCCGGAGACACCTGAAACCCCACCTCTTTAAGGAATACCTAGGATAGGATAAAGTAATCCTTCTGACCCCCCCCCCCCCCCCTTAAAAGATTTAGATGCACTGTTGTAAAGTGGCTGTTCCACTGGATGTCATAAGGTGAATGCACCAATTTGTAAGTCGCTCTGGATAAGAGCGTCTGCTAAATGACTTAAATGTAAATGTAAATGTACTGGAGGCCAGATACGTTGGGCCGGCTTCATGACATCCGGCTCGATGCCCAACCTAGCCCTCCCAGTGCGGCAAGGTGGAATAGCCCGCACTGGGCTAAGCACGCGTACTGGGGACACCGTGCGCTTTACCGCATAACACGGTGTCTGACCAGTACGACGCCCTCTCACTCCACGGTAAGCCCGGGGAGTTGGCTCAGGTAACCAACCCGGCTTCACCACACTCCCCTTTAGCCCCCCCCCCCAAGAAATTTTTGGGTGAGCCTCTCGGGCTTCCAGCCTCTCTTACGTGCTGCCTCCTCATACCAGCGCTCCTGGGCTGTGGCTGCCTCCTTCTCCTCCCGAGAGCGGCGATTCTCTCCCACCTTAGCCCAGGGTCCTTCTCCGTTGAATATTTGCTCCCAAGTCCATTCCTCTTCTCTCCATTGCTTTGGTTCTTGCCGTCCTTCTCCAATCCGCTTGGTCCTGGTTTGGTGGGTGTTTCTGTAAAGGTTGTCAATGTAGTTCTCCTCCTCAGACGAGGAGGAGCATGGATCGGACCAAGATGCGGAGTAGGAGGTATTCATGATTTAATGGCAAACCAACAAAACACTACAAATTAACAAAACAACAAACGTGACTAACCTGCAACAGTCCTGTGTGGCCCAAACGCTGACACAAGAACAAACACCCACAAAACACCAGTGAAACCCTGGCTGCCTTAGTATGACTCTCAATCAGAGACAAACGATACACACCTGTCTCTAATTGAGAATCATACCAGGCCAAACACAAAACCCCACATAGAAATAGAAAACATAGACTAACCCACCCAACTCACACCCTGACCAACTAAAACAAATACATAACAAAGGAAAACAGGTCAGGAACGTGACAACACAAGTATAAATGCACAGGGGATAATGGGGAAGATGGGTGACATCTGGAGGGGGGTGGAGACAATCACAAGGACAGGTGAAACAGATCAGGGTGTGACAGTAAGTAATCATTAGGCAAGGATGGAGTGAGACATGATATTGATTTCTTGTTGTACCTGGAAATACAAAATACCTGTCACGTCCTGACCATAGTTCTTATGTGTTTTGCTTGTTTAGTGTTGGTCAGGACGTGAGCTGGGTGGGAATTATATGTTGTGTGTCTAGTTTGTCTGTTTCTGTGTTCAACCTGATATGGTTCTCAATCAGAGGCAGCTGTCAATCGTTGTCCCTGATTGAGAATCATATATAGGTGGCTTGTTTTGTGTTGGGGATTGTGGGTGGTTGTCTTCTGTCTTTGTGTTCTGCACCAGATAGAACTGTCTCGGTTTTCACATTTGTTATTTTGTGTGTTGTTTGTAGTGTTCACATATTCTTTATTAAATAATGTTGAACACTAGCCGCGCTGCATTTTGGTCTTCTCCTTCATCCCAGGAAGAAAGCCGTTACAATACCAAAGATTAAATTGAACAATTAAGAAAACTTTCAAAGAAGTATAGGGAACATCTATGGGCATCTAGGTCATACTGGCTGTCTTTAGCTACAGCTAAACTGTGTCATAAGTTTCCACGTGATCATCCTCATTCTCAAACCATTGGAGGAGGAGCTGGTTGGATGGATTTTCCCAACTTTAAAACTCTTGTTTTATGCACCCTCTGGGCTTTGGTTGTAACTGATGGTTAAAGCAGTCTTCCAGGTGGAAACAGACTGGAAGCTTTAAACTTGTGAAACCTCAGAGAAAGTTTGTGGGAGTTTCTCTGAGCCCTAGCCACTGTGCCCCGCCTTGACGTCATACATACCCAGCACACAATCACCTGCTTAGATACAGGAACTAGCTACGCTATGCAGGGTGCACAGTTTATGCAGAGAATTTCCTATCTAGACTTATGCTTCCTTTTCAATTGTTCATGGTGGAAACCGTAACATGTTTAAATGCACAGTATGAAATTGTATCATGACGTAATCAGCTGTGTGATCAGCTGTATAATAAAGCTGTGATTGACCATCCTTGCTTGGAACTGGTTTCGACAGTATTATTATGTGTGGCAAAGGGATACCATTACATTATTGATCTAAACTGAATGATTTCACACAGGTTTCAAAGTGATTTACCCTTTCCACATACTATGCCCATTTTTAGGGACAGTCGAAACTGAAGTCAGAGGCCTGAAATGCCTGTCCAGCACGAATATAGTCTTATTGCTGAACACTGCCTGAATTCAACAGGACCAGAGTATTTTGCACTTCCCAACACCATGGCAACCCTGTGGAAATGGGAGATAAGTGTTCTGCCTCTGAAACGGGTGCCATCTGGCCTGGTGAGGCGACTGGGCTTTGCCCATTGACTCAAGTGCCTTAACACACACCCCAAGAGTGTTTGGTTAATGCTTTATGCTCCTATGTCTCTTGAGGAAAGGTCTTTATGGGAAAGAAGAGGCTTTGGAGAATTATTGAGAGCATACACAGACTTAAGGTAACCTCCGAATTTAATCCTACTGGAACACTTAATCCCACTGGAAAGTTGCAGCTCATTCCTAACTCCATCAATCTATTTGTGTTATGCAGCTCTATCTACACTGCAATTTACTATAATTATTGAACTGTCTACACAGTTCTTAAAAGAGGGGTAATGATGATTACAGAATAAGGTATTGACACAAGGCCGTGTAGGAAATTGCTGTTTTACTAGCACCAGTTTAAGGAAATAAGCAAGAAGTCCAATCTATTCCTGAGTTCAACATGCCCACACCATAGACACAATTGTGTCCCCTAGTGCACTTTCTTCTATATTACCTCAATAAACAGATACCTCTGTCCTCATTACTGTCTTGTTCATGCCTTTATAAATATGTCTAACTTGATTGTTGAAATATTTGATAAAGTAATTGCACCTGTAAATAACAAATACTGTAGATCTTATGGATAAATGCAAAGACCTAACCTAACACAAGTTTGTGCTGCACAGACACTGACGTCATGAATGAGAATTATCCTTGTTAAATGCTGTTAGGCTACATTGGTTCTGGGCAGATAATCAGACTACCCTGATGAAGACAGCTTGTCTGTCGAAACGTTGGTAATTAAATATTTTTGCATCTGAGCTCCTAGAGTGTGCGGCTCTCCTTTATTTTCCAGATAATCAGACTGACCTAACTCTCTACATTCTGAGAGTGATCATTCCCAGTGGTGTAAAGTACTTAAGTAGAAATACTTTAAAGTACTACTTAAGTCGTTTTTTGAGGGTATTTGTACTTTACTTTACTATTTATTTTTTTGACAACTTTTACTTCACCACATTTCTCAATAAAATAATGTACTTTTTCCTCCCTAAATTTTCCTTGACACCCAAAAATACTGAAAATGGTCCAAATCACACACTTTTCAAGAGAATAAGTGGTCATCCCTACTGCCTATGATCTGGCGGACTCACAAAACACAAATGCATACGTTGTAAATTATGTCTGAGTGTTAAAGTGTGCCCTTGGTTATAGTGCCATCTGCTTAGCTTAATATAAGGAATTTGAAATTATTAATACTTTTACTTTCGATACTTAAGAATATTTGATCAATTACATTTACTTTTGAAACTTAAGTACATTTAGAACCAAATACTTTTAGACTTTTACTCAAGTAGTATTTTACTCGGTAACTTTCACTTTTACTTGAGTACATTTCTGTTAAGGTATCGACTCTTGTACTCAAGTATGATAATTGGGTACTTTTTCCACCACTGATCATTCCACTGGATTGTGTGAACTGTTTCTTTCCAGGAGGACGTTCACTAGAACCACACCTCCCAATAGAGAACACATCAAGATACATCTTCACGCATATGGTGTCCTGTCAGTCCAAGTTAGGGGTGTGGTCGAAACTGTGGTTTATCCATTATTTTTGTATGCTCTGGATACAGCATAACCTGTTATATGAAATAAAGACAACTCAATTCCATCTGCAGTCAGCAAAACCACACGTATGGGCACCCTATTATATTTGCCAGAATATAAGTCCTTCTAACCATTGTTGCAATAGAGATTGCTATTTTGGTGGGCATATCAATCATGTCAATTGTCAGGAATGAAGATTATGTTTGAATTGAGTTGACATACTGTATACGGGGAAAAATAATTCCGAAAATACATTATGAGCTTGACTGAAATGACTGAATTTCACTTTGATGAACAGAAGAAAGTCTTCTGAAAATACGTTCCGAGTTTAACTGAAGTGACTGAATCTTACTTTGATGTATTTTCTCTGCTACCTATCCTACTAATGAGGCAGCCGCCATGGAAAATTAAATCTCCAGAAGACCCAAGATCACAGATTCATCCAAAGATATTAATAGTCCTCCTGAGTCCCAAGCCCAACATATAGGGTGTAAACACAGACCAGGAGAGCAAATTAATGCTATCAAGAGAAACAACACATTAGCAAGAAGCATAATATCATTTGATGATCCACATAAATCACTAAGCACCAGTCCCAACAGAGATGGTATGCATCCTGACGAACAGGTACTTTCATGAATAGCTGCAAATAGGGCAAGTGCACAACAAACAGCGTAAACTCTCACAGTGTATCAAACAATCACTTGTTTGTGAAGGAAATTGTATTTTCCCCGTCTTCCCTCTGTAAGAATAAACTGTTGTAATTGTCCACAGTGTGTTGTATACTGGTTGTCCATAGGGTGGCAGTCTAGTCATATCCCTAAAATCAATGTCAATAGACAAGTAAAATAACCCAAAAGATCAGTGTAGACTACTGTATACTCTCTCTATGCCTTTAGAAAGTATACATACCCCTTGACTTATTCCTCATTTTGTTGTGTTACAGAATGATTTCAAAACTGATTACATTTGAGTTTTTTTTCTCACGCATCTACAGACAATACCTAATAATGAGAAAGTGAAAACATGTTTTTAGAAAATGTTACAAATGTACTGAAAATGAAAAACAGAAATCTCATTTACATAAGTATTCACACCCCTGAGTCAATACATGTTAGAATAACCTTTGGCGGTGATTACAGATGTGAGTCTTTCTGGGTAAGTCTCTAAGAGATTTGCACACCTGGATTGTGCAACATTTGTCCATTTCTTTAAACAATTATTCAAGGGCCTCCTGAGTGGAGCAGTGGTCTAAGGCACTGCCTCGCAGTGCTTGAGGCGTCACTACAGACCTGGGTTTGTTCCCAAGCTGTGGTAGTGTGGAGTTTCCAAGAACTGACCTGCATCTTCTGATAGGGCTTACATCTCATGTTCATAATGTGATCCCATGTGCCAACACCTGAAAGGCACACACAACATTTTAATAAAATACAAGATCTATAAAATCTCAGAATGTTGGCCTCCTGAGTGGCACAGCGGTTTAAGGCACTGCATTGCAGTATTGCGGTGTCACTACAGCCTGGGGTCACTACAGCCTGGTTTGATTCCAGCTGTGTCACAATAGGTCGTGACTGGGAGTCCCATAGGGCGGCGCACAATTGGCCCAGCGTCTTCCGGGTAAAGGGAGGGTTTGACTGAGGGGGCCAGGAGCCCTAGCAACTCCTTGTGGCAGGCTAGGCACCTGCAGGCTGACTTCAGTCATCAGTTGAAAGGTGTTTCCTCCGACACATTGGTGTAGCTGGCTTCCAGGTTAAGAAGGGCAGGCGGTAGGAAGCGCGGTTTGACGGATCATGTTTCGGAGGACGCATGACTCGACCTTTGCCTCTCCAGAGCCCATTGGGGAGTTGCAGCGATGAGTCAAGATTGCAATTGGATATCACAAAACTGGGGAGAGAAGGGAGTAAAATGCAACAACAATTTAAAAAATAATATTTATACATGTTAATAAAATCAGACTTAATTTGTCACATGTGCCGAATACAACAGGTGTAGACCTTATCGTGAAATGCGTACTTACAAGCCCTTAACCAACAACGCAGTTCAAAGAAAGAGTTAAGAAAATATTTACCAAATAAACTAAAGTAAAAACTAATAAAAAGTAACACAATAAAATAACAATAATGAGGCTGTATACAGGGGGTACCGGTACAGAGTCAATGTGCGGGGAACAGGTTAGTTGAGGTAATTAGTTCATGTAGGTATTGTAGGGGTAAAGTGACAATGCATAGATAATAAACAGCGAGTAGGTGGGGGGGGGGGGGGGGGGGGCAATTTGGACAGTCCAGGTGGCCTCTTGATTAGTTGTTCAGGAGTCTTATGGCTTGGGGGTAGACGCTGTTAAGGAGCCTTTTTGTCTTTGACTTGACCCTCCGGTACCGCTTGCCGTGCTTTAGCAGAGAAAACAGTCTATGACTTGGGTGACTGGAGTCTTTGACAATTTTCCTCTGACAAATCAAATCAAATCAAATTTTATTTGTCACATACACATGGTTAGCAGATGTTAATGCAAGTGTAGCGAAATGCTTGTGCTTCTAGTTCCGACAATGCAGTAATAACCAACAAGTAATCTAACCTACTCCCGGGTGGCGCAGTGGTCTAGGGTACTGCATCGCAGTGCTAACTGCGCCACCAGAGTCTCTGGGTTCGCGCCCAGGCTCTGTCGCAGCCGGCCGCGACCGGGAGGTCCGTGGGGCGGCGCACAATTGGCATAGCGTCGTCCGGGGTAGGGAGGGTTTGGCCGGTAGGGATATCCTTGTCTCATCGCGCTCCACCGACTCCTGTGGCGGGCCGGGCGCAGTGCGCGCCAACCAAGGGGGCCAGGTACACGGTGTTTCCTCCGACACATTGGTGCGGCTGGCTTCCGGGTTGGAGGCGCGCTGTGTTAAGAAGCAGTACGGCTGGTTGGGTTGTGCTTCGGAGGACGCATGGCTTTCGACCTTCGTCTCTCCCGAGCCCGTACGGGAGTTGTAGCGATGAGACAAGGTAGTAATTACTAGCGATTGGATACCACGAAAATTGGGGAGAAAATGGGATAAAAAAAAAGAAAATAAAAAAAAAGTAATCTAACCTAACAATTCCACAACTACTACCTTATACACACAAGTGTAAAGGGATAAAGAATATGTACATAAAGATATATGAATGAGTGATGGTACAGAAAGGCATAGGCAAGATGCAGTAGATGGTATAGAGTACAGTATATACATATGAGATGAGTAATGTAGGGTATGTAAACATAAAGTGGCATAGTTTAAAGTGGCAAGTGATACATGTATTAAAGATGGCAAGATGCAGTAGATGATATAGAGTACAGTATATACATATACATATGAGATGAGTATTGTAGGGTATGTAAACATTATATTAAGTGGCTAGTGGTACATTTTTACATAATTTCCATCAATTCCCATTATTAAAGTGGCTGGAGGTATGTTGGCAGCGGCCACTAAATGTTAGTGGTGGCTGTTTAACAGTCTGATGGCCTTGAGATAGAAGCTGTTTTTCAGTCTCTCGGTCCCTGCTTTGATGCACCTGTACTGAACTCGCCTTCTGGATGATAGTGGGGTGAACAGGCAGTGGCTTGGGTGGTTGTTGTCCTTGATGATCTTTATGGCCTTCCTGTGACATCAGGTGGTGTGGGTGTCCTGGAGGGCAGGTAGTTTGCCCCCGGTGATGCGTTGTGCAGACTTCACTACCCTCTGGAGAGCCTTACGGTTGTGGGCGGAGCAGTTGCCGTACCAGGCGGTGATACAGCCCGACAGGATGCTCTCGATTGTGCATCTGAAGAAGTTTGTGAGTGCTTTTGGTGACAAGCCAAATTTCTTCAGCCTCCTGAGGTTGAAGAGGCGCTGCTGCGCCTTCTTCACAACGCTGTCTGTGTGGGTGGACCAATTCAGTTTGTCCGTGATGTGTACACCGAGGAACTTAAAACTTTCCACCTTCTCCACTACTGTCCCGTCGATGTGGATAGGGGGGTGCTCCCTCTGATGTTTCTTGAAGTCTACAATCATCTCCTTTGTTTTGTTGACGTTGAGTGTGAGGTTATTTTCCTGACACCACACTCCGAGGGCCCTCACCTCCTCCCTGTAGGCCGTCTCGTCGTTGTTGGTAATCAAGCCTACCACTGTAGTGTCATCCGCAAACTTGATGAATGAGTTGGAGGCGTGCATGGCCACGCAGTCGTGGGTGAACAGGGAGTACAGGAGAGGGCTCAGAACGCACCCTTGTGGGGCCCCAGTGTTGAGGATCAGCGGGGTGGAGATGTTGTTACCTACCCTCACCACCTGGGGGCGGCCCGTCAGGAAGTCCAGGACCCAGTTGCACAGGGCGGGGTCGAGACCCAGGGTCTCGAGCTTGATGACGAGTTTGGAGGGTACTATGGTGTTAAATGCTGAGCTGTAGTCGATGAACAGCATTCTCACATAGGTATTCCTCTTGTCCAGATGGGTTAGGGCAGTGTGCAGTGTGGTTGCGATTGCGTCGTCTGTGGACCTATTGGGTCGGTAAGCAAATTGGAGTGGGTCTAGGGTGTCCGGTAGGGTGGATGTGATATGGTCCTTGACTAGTCACTCAAAGCACTTCATGATGACGGAAGTGAGTGCTACGAGGCGGTAGTCGTTTAGCTCAGTTACCTTAGCTTTCTTGGGAACAGGAACAATGGTTGCCCTCTTGAAGCATGTGGGAACAGCAGACTGGGATAAGGATTGATTGAATATGTCCGTAAACACACCAGCCAGCTGGTCTGCGCATGCTCTGAGGACGCGGCTGGGAATGCCATCTGGGCCTGCAGCCTTGCGAGGGTTAACACGTTTAAATGTTTTACTCACCTCGGCTGCAGTGAAGGAGGGCCCGCAGGGTTTGGTAGCGGGCCTTGTCAGTGGCACTGTATTGTCCTCAAAGCGAGCAAAAAAGTTATTAAGCCTGTCTGGGAGCAAGACATCCTAGTCTGCGACGGGGCTGGTTTTCTTTTTGTAATCCGTGATTGACTGTAGACCCTGCCACATACCTCTTGTGTCTGAGCTGTTGAATTGTGACTCTCGTTTGTCTCTGTACTGGGACTTAGCTAGTTTGATTGCCTTGCGGAGAGAATAGCTACACTGTTTGTATTCGGTCATGTTTCCGGTCACCTTGCCCTGGTTAAAAGCAGTGGTTCGCGCTTTCAGTTTCACGCGAATGCTTCCGTCAATCCACGGTTTCTGGTTTGGGAATGTTTTAATCGTTGCTGTGGGTACGACATCGTCAATGCACTTTCTAATGAACTCGCTCACCGAATCAGCATATTCGTCAATGTTGTTGTTGGACGCAATGCGGAACATACTCCAATCCGCGTGATCGAAGCAGTCTTGAAGCGTGGAATCAGATTGGTCGGACCAGCGTTGAACAGACCTGAGCGCGGGAGCTTGATGTTTTAGTTTCTTTTTGTAGGCTGGAAGCAACAAAATGGAGTCGTGGTCAGCTTTTCCAAAAGGAGGGCGGGGGAGGGCCTTATATGCGTCGCGGAAATTAGTATAACAATGATCCAAGGTTTTACCAGCCCTGGTAGCACAATCGATATGCTGATAGAATTTAGGGAGTTTTGTTTTCAGATTGGCTTTGTTAAAATCCCCAGCTACGATGAATGCAGCCTCAGGGTGTGTGGTTTCCAGTTTACAAAGAGTCAGATAAAGTTCGTTCGGGGCCATCGATGTGTCTGCTTGGGGGGGAATATATACGGCTGTGATTATAATCGAAGAGAATTCCCTTGGTAGATAATGCGGTCGACATTTGATTGTGAGGAGTTCTAGATCAGGTGAACAGAATGACTTGAGTTCCTGTATGTTGTTATGATCACACCACGTCTCGTTAATCATAAGGCATACCCCCCCGCCCCTCTTCTTACCAGAAAGATGTATGTTTCTGTCGGCGCGATGCGTGAAGAAACCAGCTGGCTGCACCGACTCCATTAGCGTCTCTTGAGTTAGCCATGTTTCCGTGAAGCAAAGAACGTTGCAGTCTCTGATATCTCTCTGGAAAGCTACCCTTGCTCGGATTTCATCAACCTTATTGTCAAGAGACTGGACATTGGCGAGTAGTATGCTAGGGAGTGGAGCGCGATGTGCCCGTCTCCGAAGCCTGACCAGGAGACCGCTACGTTTGCCCCTTTTACGGCGTCGCATAGGGTCGCCGGCTGGGATCAGATCCATTGTATTGGGTGGAAGGGAAAACACTGGATCCGTTTCGGGAAAGTCATATTCCTGGTTGGAACGATGGTGAGTTGACGTTGCTCTTATATTCAGTAGTTCCTCCCGACTGTATGTAATGAAACCTAAGATTACCTGGGGTACCAATGTAAGGAATAACACATAAAAAAACAAAATACTGCATATTTCCAAGGAACGCGAAGCGAGGCGACCATCTTGGTCGGCGCCGGAAGTCGAGAAGGCCTAGTATATAGGTCCTAGTATATAGATCCTGGATGTCAGGAAGCTTGGCCCCAGTGATGTACTGGGCCGTACACACTACCCTCTGTAGCACCTTATGGTCAGATGCTCTCAATGGTGCAGCTCTAGAACTTTTTGGGGATCTGGGGACCCATGTCAAATCTTTTCAGTCTCCTGAGGGAGAAAAGGTGTTGTCGTGCCCTCTTCACGACTGTCTTGGTGTGTTTGGATGATGATAGTTCGTTGGTGATGTGAACACCAAGGAACTTGACACTCTCGACCCACTCCACCACAGCCCCGTCGATGTTAATGGGGGCCTGTTCGGCCCGCCTTTTCCTGTAGTCCACGATCAGCTCCTTTGTCTTGCACATATTGAGGGAGAGGTTGTCGTCCTGGCACCACACTGCCAGGTCTCTGACCTCCTCCCTATAAGCTGTCTCATCATTGTCGGTAATCAGGTATACCACTGTTGTGTCATCAGGCAAACTTAATGATGGTGTTGGATTCGTGTTTGACCACGCAGTCATGGGTGAACAGGGAGTACAGGAGGGGATTAAGCATGCACCAATCAGGGGCCCCAGTGTTGAGGGTCAGCGTGGCAGATATGTTGTTATCAACCCTGATCATTGCTAGACAACCATTTTCAAGTCTTGCCATAGATTTTCAAGCAGATTTAAAGTCAAAACTGTCACTCTGTCACTCAGGAACATTCACTGTCTTCATGGTAAGCAATTCCACTGTAGATTTTTCCTTGTATTTTAGGTTATTGTCCTGCTGAAAGTTGAATTCATCTCCCAGTGTCTGGTGGAAAGCAGACTGAAACAGGTTTTCCTTTAGGATTTTGCCTGTGCTCAGCTCCATTCCATTTATTTTTATCCTGAAAAACTCCCCAGTCCTTAACGATTACAAGAGTACCCATAACATGATGCAGCCACCACTATGCTATGAAGAGTATTGTGAGTACTCAGTATTGTGTTGTAATGGATTTTCCCCAAACATAACACTTTTATTCTGGACAATAAGTTAATTTCTTTGCCACATTATTTACAGTATTTCTTTAGTCCCTTGTTGAAAACAGGATGCATGTTTTGGAATATTTTATTCTGTACAGGTTTCCTTCTTTTCACTCTGTCATTTAGGTTAGTATTGTGGAGTAACTACAATGTTGTTGATCCATCCTCAGTTTTCTCCTATCACAACCATTAAACTCTGTAACTGTTTTAAAGTCACCATTGGCATCATGGTGAATTCACTGAGCGTTTTCCCTTCTCTCCAGCAACTGAGTTAGGAAGGATGCCTGTATCCTTGTAGTGACTGTATGTATTGATACACCATCCAAAGTGTAATTAATAACTTCACCATGCTCAAAGGAATATTCAATGCCCTTCTTTGCGAGGCTTTGGAAAACCTCCCTGATCTTTGTGGTTGAATCTGTGTTTGAAATTCACTGCTCGACTGAGGGAGCTTACAGATAATTGTATGTGTGGAGTACAGAATTGGGGTAGTTCAAAAATCATGTTAAACACTATTATTGCACATGGAGTGATTCCAATCAACTTATTAAGTGACTTGTTAAGCACATTTTTACTTCTGAACTTATTTAGGCTTGCCATAACAAAGGGGTTGAGTATTTATTGACTTATTTTGAATTAATTTGTATAAAAATCTGAAAACATAATTCCACTTTGACATTATGGGGTATTTTGTGTATGCCAGTGACAACACATCCAAATGTAACACATTTTAAATTCAGGTTGTAACACAACAAAATACTTTCTGAAGGCACTATATTACTATTTCAACAATATGTGAAATATATAATATGTGAAATATACTACAGCCTAAGACAGAGCATTTCTGTCAAATACAGGAGGCTGATGAGGGCTCAGGAATAGTTCTGCTCACTCAGATCAACAATAACAGTCAGCTCTTGTTGTCGCAGGCAGCAGTAGTGTTGAGAGGGGTTCTGCTATAGAAGAAGCCACCTCAAGGTCATGAAACTCATGTTTCTCCCATGAATAACCCAGAGTCTGTCTTAGGTGTCTCTGACTGTACTGGAGTAGAGAGTAGACAGAGATCAGCCTGACTGCAACCAAACCTCAACAACAACAGGGCCGAAGTTTTTATTTACTGTAACTCCACAGATGCAAATCAATCCTATCATCCCATCCATTCATACACCATAATACAGATTCCTTAGCTAATGAATTAATAATAAACAGAGGGTGATGCCATTGTTAACCAGTCATGGTCAGGTCATGTCACATGTAAGGTCTGGTGAGTAATGCATACTGGGTTGAGTTACAGAAATATCAATGTCCAATTACTCATACTGGAACCCAGAGGAGATCTTATGAATGATCCATCAATAATCCTATCTGGCTGCCAATACCAGGCAGGATTGGTCAGTTTTTGGCCACAGAGAAAATTCTCTGGGCCAGTTCAAGCCGAGGGAACAGCCTTGGGGTCGGGGAGGAATTTATCAGAGGGCATTGATTCGCTGTTAAGTTGCCCCTGGGTAGACAGTGATCATGGGAGAGAAAGCTCAGCCGTTTGGTTTGGTTAAGCTTGCCCTCTCGGGAGGAGAGAGGGGCATTGTGGGTTATGTGGATGCATGCGTTGTGTCTTTTGTGGTAAGGCGGATCAATATGTGAAACAGGGAAACTGTCAGACTGAGAAGGAGGGTGAGCGTGGTGCTGCAAGCAAGAGATGCCTGACAGGATACATCAATGGAATGCTTAACAGTTATCTGGCATGTTAGTGGATAAACACTAAGCACAAGAAGCTTTGGTCGAATCAAAATCAAATCACATTTTATTGGTTGAGTTCACATATTTTTCAGATGTTTTAGCGGGTGTAGTGAAATACTTATGTTCCTAGCTCCAACGGTACAGTAATACCTAACAATACAAAACAATACATGCAAATTCCAAAACTAATATGGGGTGTTACAGCACAGAACATATTTATTACACAAGTAAGAGATATAATTTTAGGGAATTATAACCCATGGAAATCTCTGCAGGTATTAGGTAATCCCAGTATGGTGGTCCAGTATTATAGGGGCCAGTATGACAACCCTAAAGACGAGGACCTATGGACATGGATACCCTTACAAAAAAAACTTGAAATACACAGTTTCAAATATGAAAAATAAGCATGAAAAATCCATGTGAAACTTCTGTCCAAAAACCAGGTATTTAAAAAAAAAATGTACGTGACATTTTGTCACATCTCCTGCTCCTCCCCTCCGGCGTACGATGTCGCCGGAATACTAACCACCAGTCCTGGGATTCATCATTACGCACACCTGGCACTCATCATTACGTGCACCACCTGGACTCCATTACCTTCATCATTTCCTCCCCTTTATATGTCACTCTCTTATGTTCACTCACCACTTGGTATTATTCTTGTGTATCGATGTGTAGCCACATGGAATTGTCTCGTTCCTGGTTTTGTTGTTTTATTAAATGTTTCACCTGCTTGCCGACTCACAGCTCCAATATTAATCAATCAATCACATTTATTTATAAAGCCCTTCTTACATCAGCTGATGTCACAAAGTGCTGTACAGAAACCCAGCCTAAAACCCCAAACAGCAAGCTTAGAAGCATGGTGGCTAGGAAAAACTCCCTAGAAAGGCCAGAACCTTGGAGGAAACCTAGAGAGGAACCAGGCTATGAGGGGTGGCCAGTACCCTTTGGCTGTGCCGGGTGGAGATTATAACAGAACATGGCCAAGGTGTTCAAATGTTCATAGATGACCAGCAGGGTCAAATAATAATAATCACAGTGGTTGTTGAGGGTGCAACAGGTCAGCACCTCAGAAGTAAATGTCAGTTGGCTTTTCATAGCCGATCTGATATTACTAGCCGATATTACAGAATACCAACTCAAACTATGGAAGCAGCAGGAAAATCTGATATCTCTCAGATGGTTGACGAACAAGGGTACCTTCTACGTCAACACCATGACCAGCTGGGTCAACTGGTGATGGCCATGGAAGAGGTTCTCCGTTCTATTTGTCACACCAGTTGGGAGCCCCCCACCACCGAGAGGTCTAAGGTTGCCACGGTTATTTCTCTGCTGACCGGGTGGGCATTGAAATGGGCTATGGCCAACTGGGAGAGAGGAGAGGAGGAACTAGATTCTTATGAGGGGTTCATGGCTCTGTTCAAATGCATTTTCGATCATCCTGCGGAGGGCAGAGAGGGAGGTGAGCATCTGCTTCAACTACAGCAGGGGAATCAGACGGCTGTTGAGTAAACGCTCACCTTCCGGAAATTAGCAGCTTCCAGTGGATAGAATGAGCCGGCGCTTCGCACGTTATTTAGAAGAGTGCTGCGCGAGGAGGTCCAGACGGAACTGGAATGTCGGGATGACGACCTCACCCTGTATGCACTCATTGCGATGGCCATCTGTCTGGATAACCTTCTCCTAGGAGTGTTGGAATTCACATCGTTTCTCTCCCTCCTTTGGCGAGTTCTCGGGATCAGGGCCCGAACCCATGGAGGTAGGGGTCACATGCCTTTCTGCGGCAGAATGACGCAGACGGATACAGCTGGGGCTTTGTCTGTACTGTGGGCAAGGAGGGCACAAGCTCCAGCGGTGTCCGGTACTTCAGAATCCGGGATCCACTAGAGCAGAGGGACAGTCACGGGATATTTCATCCTCTGGACCAGTAGTGACTATTCCAGATTCAGCTCTTCCTGCTAGATTATTTTTGGTGTTAGTGGATTCTGGCACCTCGGGGAACTTTATGGATCAGACCCTTGCCTCCTCCCTCAACATTACCATCTATCCACTCTCCTGTTCTTTTCCGGTTCAAGGTCTCGACTGTCGGCCATTAGGATCTGGAACCATCACCCACATTGCTCAACCACTCACCCTCAACGTGGAGTCCAATCACCAGGAGCACATCCCCCTCTTCATCACCAGTGCACCACTTCACAAAATCATCCTCGGCCGCCCATGGCTCCAACGCCATGACCCTACCATCTCATGGTCGAGGATGAGAATCACAGACTGGTCACCTGAATGCCGGAAGAGCTGCTTCCCTGTCCCCTGTGGTTCCACGTCGGTTGAGAGTCCTGTGGTTGCCCTTCAGCCCAACATCCCGGAGGAATACCAGGACCTAATGGAGGTATTCTCCAAGACCTACGGTACCTGTCTCCCTCTTCATCGCCCCTGGGACTGTGCCATCGACCTGTGTTCCGGTGCCATACCTCCGTGCAGACGCATATACCCTCTGTCTGTGACTGAGACCCAGGCCATGGAGGATTACATTCAAGACGCGCTCCAACCGGGTTTCATCTGCACATCCACGTCTCCTGCGTCGGCTGGTTTCTTCTTTGTGGCCAAGAAGGAGAGAGGATTACGCCCATGTATAGATTACCGAGGACTCAATGACATCACCACAAAGTATCGGTACCCTCTCCCATTGATGCCGTCAGCCATCGACCAGCTCCGCAGGGACCAGTTCTTCACCAAACTGGACCTGCGGACTGACTACAATCTCATCGACATCCGCGAGGGGGGGATGAGTGGAAGACGGCGTTCAGCACGATGTTTGGTTATGCCCTTTGGCTTAGCCAATGTCCGTCAGTGTTCCAGGCATTCATAAACAAGCCGCTCTGGGACATGCTCGGACGTCAGGTGATTGTATACATCGATGACATCCTGATCTTCTCAACCAACCTGGAGGATCACATCACCCACGTTTGAGCAGTCCTGGAACACCTCTTGGTCAGTCCCCTGTTCGTCAAGGCGGAGATGCCAATTCCATCAGAGGGCTGTATCCTTCTTGGATTACCAAATCAGCCTGCAGGGAGTAAAGATGGAGGACAAGAAGGTAGATGCGGTAAGGTCATTGTAACGACTCTCCTCGTCTGATGATGAGGAATAGGAATCATCGGACCAACACCCAGCATGGTAAGTGTTCATTGTAATTTAATAAAAAATAAACTGAACACTGAATGACAAAAACAACAAAGAGAGTGAACGACACGAAACAGTCCTGTAAGGTGAAAAAACACAAAACAGGAAACAACTACCCACCAACACAGATGGGAACAGGCTACCTAAGTATGGTTCTCAATCAGAGACAACGATAGACAGCTGCCTCTGATTGAGAACCACACACGGCCAAACACAAAGAAATAGACAACATAGAAGGCGTCGCTGGAGGCTTCGTGCCATGGATCATCACTGGAGGCTTCGTGCCATGGATCATCACTGGAGGCTTCGTGCCATGGATCATCACTGGAGGCTTCTTACCATGGATCATCACAGGAGGCTTCGTGCCATGGATCATCACTGGAGGCTTCGTGCCATGGATCATCACTGGAGGCTTCTTGCCATGGATCATCACTGGAGGCTTCGTGCCATGGATAATCACTGGAGTGGAGAGACACACAGAACGCCTGGCTCTGGCAGCAGGCAAGGGACTCACTAGGCTGGGGAGACATGCAGGAGGGTTAGGGCTTAGCACAGGCACAGGACTCACCAGGCTGGGGAGACATGCAAGAGGCCTTGTCCTTGGCCGAGGCACCGGATGCACTGGGCCGTGGAGGCGCATTGGAGGTCTCGAGCAATGAGCCTGCACAACCCGTTCTGGCTGGATGGTGACTTTGGCCCTGCACGTGCAGGGCGCAGGCACAGGATGCACTGGGCTGTGCAGACGCACTGGAGACACAGTGTGCAGAGCCAGCGCAGGATATCCTGGGCCGTAGAGATGTACTGGAGGTCTAGATAGCAGGGCTGGCACAATCCCTCCCTCGATGCCCACTCTAGCCCGGCCGATGCGAGGAGCTGTGATGTAGCGCACCTGGCTATGAACATGTACTGGAGACACCGTGCGCTCCATCGCATAACACGGTGCCTGACCAGTACGACGCTCCACCCGATAAGCACCGGGAGTTGGCTCAGGTCTCCTACCTGACTCCGCCAATCTCCCCGTGTGCCCCCCCAAAAAGAATTCTGGGGCTGCACGTTTCCTCGAGCTAACTCCTCGTAGCATCACCGCTCTGCTTAGGCTGCCTCCAGCTCCTCTTTAGGACAGCGTTACTCTCCCGGCTGTGCCCAGGGTCCCTTGCCGTTCAAGATTTCCTCCCATGTCCAGGAGTCCATCAATTGCTGCTCCTTCCTACCACGCTGCTTGGTCCTTTGGTGGTGGGTAGTTCTGTAACGACTCTCCTCGTCTGATGATGAGGAATAGGAATCATCGGACCAACACGCAGCGTGGTAAGTGTTCATTGTAATTTAATTAAAAATAAACTGAATGACAAAAACAACAAAGAGAGTGAACGACACGAAACAGTCATGTAAGGTGAAAAAGCACAAAACAGGAAACAACTACCCACCAACACAGGTGGGAACAGGCTACCTAAGTATGGTTCTCAATCAGAGACAACGATAGACAGCTGCCTTTGATTGAGAACCACACACAGCCAAACACAAAGAAATAGACAACATAGAACACCAGACATAGAATGCCCACCCCAACTCACGCCCTGACCAACCAAAATAGAGACATAAAAAGGATCTCTAAGGTCAGGGAGTGACAGTCATGACCAGTCCCAACCACCATCAAGGGGTTACAATGGTTTTGGGGTTTGTCAACTTCTACCGCCACCTCATCAGGAACGTCAGCGCCGTCGGCGCCCCTCTCACCTCCCTCCTCAAGGGTGGGTCTCGTAGGTTGGTGTGGTCTCTTTCACCTTTCAAAGCACCAAGATCCCACGCTACCTTTTGTGGTTGAGGTAGACGTGTCTGAGGTGGGCGTGGGGACAGTTTTATCACAAAGACAGGATAGCCCATTGAAATTGCATCCTTGTGCTTTTTTCTCCAAGTCCACGATCGGGAGCTCCAGGCGGTGAAGTTGGCATTAGAGGAGTAGAGACACTGGCTGGAGGGCGCCAAGGAACCATTTGTCATCCTCACCGACCATCGGAACCTAGAATGCACACGGACAGCGAGGAGACTGAATCCGCGCCAAGCCAGGTGGGCACTTTTCTTCTCCAGGTTCGACTTCACGCTGATCTATCGCCCAGGTTCTAAGAACATCAAGGCCGATGCCCTGTCCCGTATCTACGATTCGGGAGAGGTTCCTGTCCAAAGGGCACCCATAATCCCATCCTCCCGAGTCGTAGGTCCAGTGGTTTGGGACGTAGATGTGGATATCCGTCAGGCTCTAGAGAGGGAGCCCATACCCCGGAATTGTCCTCCCGAGCACATCTACATTCCCACAGGGATAAGGGATTGGCTGCTAACCTGTCGTCAACCAGACTGCGCCTGTACAGATTCATTTTGTATCGCTCAGAAAGATGGCAGGAATATGAGCATTTGTGATTTCAGACTTTTTTGTTATGATACTTATTTTTAAGTATCATTAAAAATAAGTATCATAACAAAAAAGTCTGAAATCACAAATGCTCATATTCCTGCCATCTTTCTGAGCTGTCGTCGCTGGACATCCAGGTATTTCTCGCACCATCGACTCCATCGCTGAGAAGTATTGGTGGCCCACCTTGGTGCAGGATGTCACTCGGTATGTCAACTCCTGTTTCGTATGTGCTCAAACCAAGTCCCCCCGGAATGCTCCAGCAGGGAAGCTCCTGCCGCTTCCCGTGCCTCAGCGAACTTGGTCACATCTATCCATTGACTTTGTAACTGATCTTCCCCCCTGTGATGGTTTCACCACCATTCTGGTGGTAGTGGATAGATTTTAGTGTTTTCATGTCGATTAATCCCTCTTCCTGGTCTCCAGATCACTGAGGCACTCTTCCATCAGGTCTTCCGGCATTATGGCCTTCCGGAGGACATTGTCTCCGACCGTGGCCCCCAATTCACATCACGAGTATGGAGGGCCTTCTTGGAGAAGCTCGAGGTCACGGTCAGCCTCACTTCCGGGTATCGGCCTCAGTCCAACGGGCAGGTGGAGAGGATGTACCAGGAGCTGGGGAGGTTTCTGAGGAATCACTGTCAGGAACGGCAGGGTGAGTGGGCACGATTCCTTCCATGGACAGAGTACGCCCAGAACTCCCTACATCACTCCTCCACTGGGTTGAACCCCCTTCCAGTGTGTTTTGGGTTTCCAGCCGACCCTGGCCCCGTGGACCTGGGCCAGACCGCGGCTCCTGCAGTAGATGAGTGGTTCCAGGGTGCGGAGGAGGTGTGGAGCGACGTGCACATGAAACTCCAACGTGCCGTCCATCGTCAGAAGGAACAGGCAGACCGCCACCGCAGTGAGACCCCTGCATTCCATCCTGGGGACCGCGTCTGTCCCTCTACCAGGAACCTCCCACTCCGCCTGCCCTACAAGAAACTGAGCCCCTGGTTCGTGGGGCCGTTCAAGATTCTCCAGAGGGTCAACATGGTGACATACAGGTTACAACTACCCAGTCACTATCGTATCTCACCCTCTTTTCATGTCTCCCTTCTCAGGCCGGTGGTTCCTGGTCCCTTAGTTGATACTGTCCCCCACGACACACCTCCACCCCCCCGGACATCGATGTATGCCCGGCGTACGCTGTCAGATCCCTACTGGACTCCCGACGTCGTGGGGGTCGGCTCCAGTATCTGGTGGACTGGGAGGGGTATGGCCCAGAGGAGTGGTGTTGGGTTCCGGTGGAGGACATTCTGGACCCCAACATCATCCGTGATTTCCACCTTCACCGCCTGGACCGACCCGTTCCTCTGGGTCGTCCCTCTGGTTGGAGTCATCCTGTGGCTGGAGCTGCACATTAGAGGGGGGGGGTACTGTCACAACTGCTCTTCCCCTCTGGCATACGGCGTCACTGGAATACTAACCGCCAGTCCTGGGATTCATCATTACGCACACCTGGCACTCATCATTACGCGCACCTGTTAATAATTATGATTCACAACTGGACTTCATTACCTTCATCATTTTCTCCCCTTTATATGTTACTCTCTTATGTTCAATCACCAGTTAGTATTATTCTTGTGTGCTGGCGTGTAACCGCAAGGAATTGTCTCATTCCTGGTTTTGTTGTTTTATTAAACGTTGTACCTGGTTCGCAACTCACAGCTCCATTATTACACATTTTTCACGTGATTTGTTCATATGTGTGCTCAAACATCTGAGAACCATGTGATTTTTGTTGTTGTTGTAAGGGCAGTCTCAGGAGTCAAGGGCATAGTGCTAAATCAGGCTTGCTTCCATCGTAAAGACAAGAGGCCATACCACACCATAACCTTTCTATTACACAACAATACAGACACTTCAGTATGGTCACTTTAAAAAGCAGGCCAGAGGAGAGTCATCAAAGGCAATGTGGAAACCATCCCCATACGTGTTTCATCTACCATGTGACGTTAACTGTTCTCCCTCTCTAATTTCATAATAACAAATGGCTGCCATTGGCATGTTATATAGATACAGTTTAGTGAGTGGTCAAGTAGGAGATACTTATGACAACACTTCACTTGGTTAGGGATTCTACATACGTGAGGAAATGGGCCAACCGTAAATACCCAGACTTTAATGGGTGTGTGTGAAGCCAGTGGAGGAGGACTGAGCTGAGAGAGGCCGATTTAAAGCGACACTGGTCCTGACCTGGGAGGCCATCATGCTCGGCCAACCATCTCCATACCGCTCTGAACACCAGCCAGTGGAGAAATCTTTGCTTTTAGATTGCCAATCTCCAAAAACATTTCTCTCAATAGGGACAAATGACAGAGGCTGGTACAGAGGGCTCTTTTGAGACTTCCCAAATCCCTTCACTGGTCTCTCACTCTCTGGTGACGTCGACCTTGAACCCCCAGAGATAGTGGTGCCTCTTCCACCATCAGGGTTCAATGAGTTTTGGTCTGAGGAATGAACTCTCTTAATGACCGATGGGGAGAGTGGCTATAGGCTTTGTGGTCAATGTTAGGGTCATAAATCTAGCCATGGAGTAGAGTGGAGTGGAGACACCCACCACTACACTGACTCCACGGTAACATAGGCCTATCTCATAGTGCTGGTGCCCTTCAGGGACAAAACTGCAGCGTAACAATAAACTTCCAAAATGACTGTCAACAGATAATAAAACTAGTGGGCTGTCTGTGGATAATAGTTGATTGAGTGTCTAGGTCTTCATCGATTGGTACTTTTCTCAGAGCTGCAGTAGTAAGGTGGGGTTGATTAAGTGACAGAACTCCCATGGGACCTGGTCATAAAAATGTGTTTTTACAGAAGACACCTGATAGAATTCCATATCCATCCACCTATATTCATCTCTTCTTTCAATAAATGAGATTTTTATCTGGTAGCTGATAAAGAGAAAAGGTGGTTCTATGAATTTCATCTCGTAGGTCTCAGTTTTTAGTGTGAAGCCTTATGGTGGAGGTGGTCAGTGAAGAATGGCTTAATCATTCTAAGTTTTTCTATTTTGGGCACTCGCCTGCATTTTACACTCACTTTACTCTTGCTTTCTTCAGAGACTTTTCCCCTCATAATTGTCTTAATCTCTGAGAGTTATGTAAATCAAAACTACAAAATAACAGATATAGAATAATGTAGTGTTAAACATATCCAAACATATTTTAGAGTTTAGATTCTTCAAAGTAGCCACCCTTTGTCTTGACAGCTTGGCACACTCTTGGCATTCTCTCAACCAGCTTCACCTGGAATGCTTATCCAACAGTCTAGAAGGAGTTCCCACATATGCTTGAGCACTTGTTGGCTGCTTTTCCTTCACTCTGCGGTCCAACTCATCTCAAACCATCTCAATTGGGTTGAGGCTGGGTTATCCTCTCAACATCCGGTGAAATTGCAGAGCGCGAAATTCTAAAATACTAAATTCAAATATTTAACATTCCTGAAAATATATGTGTTATACATCAAAATAAAGCTTAACTTCTTGTTAATCCTGCTGCCATGTCAGATTTCAAAAAGGCTTTACGGCGAAAGCAAACCATGCGATTATCTGAGGACAATGCCCCGCATACAAACACATGAAAATCATATTTCAACCAGGCATTCTTCTGTTGGCACTCCAAAAGGTCCCAGAAACATCACAAATGGTCCTTTTGTTCGATAATGTCCTTCTTTATGTCCCAAAAATTTCCATTTATTTGGCGTGTTTGATTCAGAAATACACCGGTTTCAACTCGCCCAACATGCCTACAAAGTATCTAATAAGTTACCTGTAAACTTGGTCCAAACATTTCAAACAACGTTCCTAATCTAACCTCAGGTACCCTGAAACGTAAATAATCGATAAAATTTAAGATGGAATAAACTCTAATAAATTCTAATACTGGATAAAAACAACGTGAACGCGTTCCAGTTCACGCACACCAAACAGTCGAGTCCACCTGGAGTGACACTTACAAAGAGCCATACTTCTTCATTTCTCAAAAGAATAACATAGAACAATTTCTAAAGACTGTTGACATATAGTGGAAGCCATAGGAACTGCAACCAGGTTCCTAATAATAAGGGAGTCCCATAGAAAACATTTGGAAAATCCTATTACATCAAAAATAAATTCCCTGGATGGTTTGTCCTCGGGGTTTTGCCTGCCAAATCAGTTCTGTTATACTCACAGACATTATTTTAACAGTTTTATAAACTTTTGAGTATTTTTTATCCAAATCTACCAATTATATGCATAGCCTAGCTTCTGGGCATGAGGAACAGGAAGTTTACTTTGGGCACGCTTTCATCCGGATGTCAAAATACTGGCCCCTACCCCAGAGAGGTTATTCTGGAGGCCAGGTCATCTGATGCAGCACTCCATCACTCTCCTTATTGCTCAAATAGCCCTTACACAGCCTGGAGGTGTTTTTTGGGTCATTGTCCTGTTGAAAAACAAATGATAGTCCCACTAAGTGCAAACCAGACGGGATGGTGTATCGCTGCAGAATGCTGTGGTAGCCATGCTGGTTAAGTGTGCCTTGAATTCTAAATAAATCACTGACAGTGTAATCAGAAAAGCACCCCCACACCATCACACCTCGTCCTCCATGCTTCACAGTGGGAACCGCACATGCAGAAATCATTCGTTCACCTACTCTGCGTTTCACAAAGACACAGCAGTTGGAACCAAAAATCTCAAATTTGACTCATCAGACCAAAGGACAGATTTCCACCAGTCTAATGTCCATTGCTCCTGTTTCTTGGCCCAAGCAAGTCTCTTATTCCTATTGGTGTCCTTTAGTAGTGGCTTATTTACAGCAATTCGACCATGAAGGCCTGATTCACACAGTCTCCTCTGAACAGTTCATGTTGAGATGTGTCTGTTACTTGAACTCTGTGAAGCCTTTATTTGAGCTGCAATTTCTGAGGCTGGTAACGTTAATTAACTTACCCTCTGCAGCAGAGGTAACTCTGGGTCTTCCTTTCCTGTGGCGGTCCTCATGAGAGCCAATTTCATAATAGCACCTGATGGTTTTTGTGACAGCACTTGAAGAAACTTTAAAAATTCTTGCCATTTTCCGGATTGACTGACATTCATGTCTTATAGTAATGATGGACTGTTGTTCTCTTTGCTTATTTGAGCTGTTCTTGCCATAATATGAGCTTGGTCTTTTACCAAATAGGGCTATCTTCTGTATTCCACCCCTACCTTGTCACAACACAACTGATTGGCTCAAACGCAATAAGAAGGAAAGAAATTCCACAAATTAACTTTTAACAAGGCACACCTGTTAACTGAAATTCTTTCCGGGTGATTACCTCATGAAGCCGGTTGAGAGAATGTGCAAAGCTGTCATCAAGGCAAAGGGTGGCTACTTTGAAGAATCTCAAATAAAAAATATATTTAGATTTGTTTAACAATTTTTTGGTTACTACATAATTCCATATGTGTTATTTCATAGTTTTGATGTCTTCACTATTATTCTACAATGTAGAAAATAGTCAAAATAAAGAAAAACCCTTGAATGAGTAGGTGTGCCCAAATTTTCGACTGGTACTGTATATATCTTTTTTTGTTGCCAAATGTGACTTTTTTTTAGATTTCATTAGAATAATGGATCAGATTCCATAAGCAACCGATATAAAGTACTAACTTTGAGTGGCACTTGTTATTGGCCTTTTTATGATATGGCACTTTT